>NC_134786.1:9080319-9180319 GCF_046742065.1 Oratosquilla oratoria
AGAGAATAAAATCACCTGGAGGCAGAAAAGAGAGAGAGAGAGAGAGAGAGACAGAGAGAGAGAGAGAGAGAGACAGAGAGAGAGAGAGGAAGAGAGAGAGAGAAAGAGAAAGACAGAGAAAGAGAAAGATAAACAAAGAGAGAGACAGGAAGAGAGACAGAGACAGAAAGAGAGACAAAGAGAGAGGGAGAGAGAAAGACAGAGAAAGAGAAAGATAAACAAAGAGAGAGACAGGAAGAGAGACAGAGACAGAAAGAGAGACAAAGAGAGAGGGAGAGAGAAAGAGAGATAGGATATCGTACAATCCGTTGTGAACAGCACCAAAAAAAAAAAAATTCCAAGGTCGCGCCAGGCGGCGTCAGCACATTCAACAAATTTAACATATTGGTGACCGCCATACACACAATTGACGGAAACTCCCGGAAGTGAGTGGTAAGGTCGCCTCGAGCAAATGTTGACAGAGGTATCGGGGTTCTAGCTCCCTCTCCCCCTTCCTCGCGCGATGACAGTGATGCGTTTACATCCCTTGGCTGTGGGTCCGAGATCCATGACCTGTTTCACGGGATGTCTGGTTGTCCCACAGAACGCACGTGACGTCTACACGCGAGCGCTATCAGGTCCCCTCCACCTCTTTCCCTCCTCCTGCTGCTCGCTACGCGATTTCCGATCTTCACAAAAATCCCCATAGGGAAAAGAACTGAAGCAGTTCAAAATATTAATACATACATACATATACCAATGGTTTTTTTCTCCCTTACAAGGGAGGTAGCCAAGAAACAAAGGCATAGAATCCACTCCTACCCATTCCATCCCCATTTACTCTACTCCCATTGACCCCCCTCCCTTTTGGTTCCTCCTGGATGACTGATCATCCCTGCTTGTTGCCCACTGCCCTGGGTCAGAAGCAATGTAGCAAGACACACCACACCAACAGCAAGGCCGCTCCGTCCCCTCATGCAGAAAAAGAGAAGACTGGGAGAAATCCCTTCGGGCTGCATCGGAATATCATTCACACATACTCCCTCACCCCTCTCATCCCCCACCCACTCCCTTTCATGCATCACAGCATCATCCATACACAACTATTCTCCACTCATCACTTCTCACTTCCTTCCTCAACAAACATTCCCCTCTTTCCCAGTGCCCCTTTTACCCCATCCATCCATCTCCTCCCTGGTCGCCCCCTCGTGCTCACTCCCTCCACCTCTGCCTTACACGCCTCTCTTAATAATTTTTCTTAGCCCATTCTTTCCATCTGTCCAAAACATCCCAATACTCTTTCATCAACCTTATCTCCCAACACCCTTTACAACCCGATCTCCTCCTCACCTTCTCGTTTCTCACTCTATCGAGCCATACTTCTCAGGCATTTCATCTCAAACATATTTAAACTCTTCCTATCTTCCTCTCATATGTTCCATGTTTCTGTCCCATACAGTGCTGTCGCCACAATCACCCTTTCATACAATCTCCTCTTAGCATCCATTCCCAAATGTCTATTTCTCATCACACTTTTTAATCCCCCAAGGCATTTACTTGCCTCATTCAATCTACATTCTACCTCCACTACTCCCTTTCCCACCACATTCGCCCCCAAGTATTTAAAGGTATCCACTTCCTCCAGTCTCTTTTAATAATCACTTCCAATATGCTGCCATCCTCTCCTCTTGTATATCTCACTCCTCTCCCCTTGTACATCTCACCACCTTACTTGTACCCACATTTATCTTCAACTTCCTTCTTTCACACACCTTCCCAAGCAAACAAAAAATGGCTTATCTCCCATTTTTCTCCATTTCCTAGCATCTCCAATCCCCAGCCTATTACCCTTGAACTTATCTCTCGCACCACCCCATCCATGTATAAATTGAACAGCCATGGTGACATGACACATCCTTGGCGAAGTCCCATCTTTACCTCAAACCACTCACTCTCTCCATTTGTAATTCTAACAGACTCTACTAGTCTCGTAAAAACACTTGACTGCTCTTAACAGTTCTCCTCCTATCCCATATATCTGCAGAATCGCCTCAGTGTGAACCGGCCTTTACCCTTTACATCATTCTACCGACAAATAATTTTACTGACTTGAGGTGGGGTGGAACTCCCAGTGCGACATCTTAAAACCTAAAAGGTGTTGTTAAAGATCAAATCTAAATCCGATATAACCGATGACAGTCCGTTAAAACCGATGATAGTCCGTTAAAACCGATGATAGTCCGTTAAAACCGATGATAGTCCGTTAAAAACGTGGCGTGGTCCGTTAAATACAATGGATGTAATTAGTCCGTTAAAAGTCGAGTAAGAAGAAGTCCGTTAAATGGGATGAAAAAGTCCGCTAAAAGCGGAGGAGTCCAATGAAGTACGAGTCCGTTAAAACGAGAGGTAATCCGATAATTCCGATTGGAATCCGAGGAGAGAATCCATCAACTCCTCGAGGCAAAGAGGAGGTTTCTCCTAGCCGAATTTAATGGTGTGGCGCCAGCCAGAATAACATTATCATATGATAATACTGATGACCCACTTTCGGAGAAGAATAGGCGAAGATATAGAGATCTGTATATTTCGATCACTTACTGTGATCCTCTTCAGCAGATATGAATTACAGAGTAGAGAACAATGTGTATCTAGACTATAACAGTGAGGTAAGCTAGAAGGGACGGGGGGCTCAGGTCACTTGTCCGGCGGCCATTGTGTGAATCTTGGTGGCTCAGGTCACGTGTCCGGCGTTGCATGGACACGTTGTAAGTGATCGAAATATACAGATCTCTATATCTTCGCTTATTCTTCTCCGAAAGTGGGTCATCAGTATTATTTTACAAATGTGCTAAGGACATAACTTTGTTGTGGATTATCATATGAAATGATACTCTGTAGTAAGTTGATTAAAAGTGTCATGTACACTTTCGCTACGCAGGGAGGTGGGAATCCTTCGTCTGATTGAAATCGCCAGACGATAGTAAAAAGGAGCAAAAGGGATAATTCCTTCAATACCGTTGGGTACTTTACCTTAAAGTCTGGTTCCCACCAGGATTCTTTCGTTCCTATCCACTGCACCGCTTCGGGAAGGAAATGGTGCCATGTCTGGATAACTGCGGCATTAAGATGTTATCACACTGGGCTGATTTTCCTCCGACTGTTAGAGCAGATTTGCAGTCCGCAGCTTCGGGAAGGAATCTGGCATGCTGGAGCAAAATAAATTTTCTCCAACATATCAAATGACATTCGATGTCAATTGATGAGAAAAAGAAATAGTTTGCTATAGTGATTTTACGCCGGAAAAAAAAAACTTCTGGAGGTGGGCGGTACCGTCGATTAATTGGAGGTTGGAGGAAGAATAGTCCAGTGTGATATCCCCCTAAGTGAATGGCACCCAGTCTCAGCATCGAAGGGGTCATAGGACTAGGGAAGTGAATCGGGATGGTCTCTCTCTAAAGGGGCTATCACACTGAGCAATTCTTCTCCAACCTCCGATTAATCGGCGGTACCACCTACCTCCATAACTCCGTCTTGAAACCACTATGGCAAATAATTTTGTTTTTCTCAACAAAAATACATAGATTGTCATTTGATATTTGATATACTGGAGACAAATTACTTTCCTCCGGCATATTAAATTCCTTCCCCGAAAGCTGCGTGTTGCGGATCTGCTCCAACAACCGAAGGAAAGATAGCCCAGTGTGATAAGGTCTTCAGGTGTTGGAGATGGGATGGAGAGAGTCGGAGGACTCGCCTGAAGAAGAGTCTTCTGGAAGACCAGGAGGTCTAGGCCTCATATCATCTCTAAAACTGAGGTGCTGAAACCAATTCTAGGGTGTGGGGGAGTTCTAGGAAGCGATGCATACGTACACACATTTTCCTTTATCCCTCTAGTAATAAGATATTAGTTAGGGGTTGATGAACTACTTAGACTTGACTGCAGGGGGATGCTAGGGTCGGAAAATGTTGGGAAATTCTAAATTTGAGAGTACGGACCTGAGCTGGGGTAGACGTGGCTGATCACAACAGAAGGGAGCCGTGAGACAACAAGGAACTTTATTTATCGATACAAGTGAAAATCATTTCAATATTTACCTTAAGATGCAAAGTAGACCACTTGGACAAAAGAAACTAACGAAGCAGGGCGCTTTCGTATATTACATCTGCAGTCCAAATAATACGAAAGCGCTCTGCTTCGTTAGTTTCTTTTTTTTTTCCAAGTGGTCTACTATGCATAAGTGAACACACGTACCCGTGTTCTTATTAACATTACCGCTGGATGTCTATGACATCACCACGTCCTGCCTACATCACCAACAAGTTTGTAAACTGGGAGGTAGCTTCGAGATGTGATATAAGAGGAATAGTTTTTCTGTCATCGAGTATTTTTTCATTTGTATGTTTTTGCTATAAAAGATTAAATATAAATATAGCCCTAAGTTTAGCATAGATTAAAGATTATCTTTATAATGGAACAAATCCTGTAAGACTTGTTGTTTCAATAAGATGTATCTTTTGTGAAGCGTTATTATTGGAGGGGGATTGTCCCAATAAGGCACATTAGCGCATTGACAACACGCGTCACGTTGTGTTAAATTTTCTTTTTATTCTAATTGAAGTTGTTTTAGGATATACCTTGCCTTCGGAGAGGATTGCAGTATACAGACAGAAAGCTTAGGGAGCCTCAATTCCTCTTGATATGATGCTGAGAGTTGCCAAACTTACGAAGTGCGAACACAAGTCAATCCGAGGAGTTGGAAGACATCTTGGCTTTCGTTTCGCTGGAACGACGACATTGCAAGAAAATAACTGATGAGCAGCTAACGAGGGAAGTTAGTGTGATTCTTTGGTCATGTTCCACGTGAACAAGAAAAGAAGCTGTACCTAAACAGACTGTCGAAATATATCACGGATTATCTGTGAAAGAAGTGAAATAATCAGCTCATCGATATGCTGAAAGCGCACGTGATACTATGACCCCATCTTGGAAAGAGATTGCAGTACATGAATAGTTCACCCCCTCCCTTACACTCTTAAACACATTTCTTTTCTTTTTAATTTTTTATTCGTTTATTTGTTTATTTTCGAGTTGATGTGAGTGGAAGCAAAGTCTAACTACTAAGGATCTAAGGCCAAAGGGTTTAAGGCGTCCCGTGGATGGATCTTCGGGAAGAGATTTGGGTAAGATGTCCGCCTTTATCGGGAATGAGTCCGTCTGGTTGCTGATGTTCCCGGGTCCTCCGGGAAGAAGGAGGAGGAAAAAGAAGAGGAGAAGGAATCGAAGACGAAGAGGAGGAGGAGGAGGAGGCAGAGGAGAAGAAGGAATCGAAGACGAAGAGGAGGAGGAGGAGGAGGCAGAGGAGAAGAAGGAATCGAAGACGAAGAGGAGGAGGGGAAGAGAAGGAGGAGGAGGAATCGAAGACGAAGAGGAGGAGGAGGAGGAGGCAGAGGAGAAGAAGGAATCGAAGACGAAGAGGAAGAGGAGGAAAAAGAAGAGGAGAAGATATCGAAAACGAAGAGGAGGAGGAGGAGGAGGAGGAGGAGGAGGAGACGGAGGAGAAGAAGGAATCGAAGACGAAGAGGAAGAGGAGGAGGAGGAGGAGGAGGAGGAAGAGGCAGAGGAGAAGGAATCGGAAACGAAGAGGAAGAGGAGGAGGGAAAAGAAGAGGAGAAGAAGGAATCGAAGACGAAGAGGAAGAGGAGGAGGAGGAGGAGGAGGAGGAAGAGGCAGAGGAG
This sequence comes from Oratosquilla oratoria, assembly GCF_046742065.1. Lineage (NCBI taxonomy): Eukaryota > Metazoa > Arthropoda > Malacostraca > Stomatopoda > Squillidae > Oratosquilla > Oratosquilla oratoria. Next base: position 9,086,035 of record NC_134786.1, read on the forward strand.
AAGGAATCGGAAACGAAGAGGAAGAGGAGGAGGGAAAAGAAGAGGAGAAGAAGGAATCAAAGACGAAGAGGAGGAGGAGGAGGCAGAGGAGGAGGAGGAAGCAGAGGAGAAGGAATCGAAAAGGAGGAGGAGGAGGCAAAAGAAGAGGAGAAGAAGGAATCGAAGACGAAGAGGAAGAGGAGGAGGAAAAAGAAGAAAAGGAATCGAAGACGAAAAGGAGGAGGAGGCAAAAGAAGAGGAGAAGAAGGAATCGAAGACGAAGAGGAAGAGGAGGAGGAAAAAGAAGAAAAGGAATCGAAGACGAAAAGGAGGAGGAGGAGGAGGAGGAGGAGGAGGAGGCAGAGGAGAAGGAGGAATCAAAGATGTAGAGGAAGAGGAGGAGGAAAAAGAAGAGGAGAAGAAGGAATCGAAGACGAAGAGGAAAAGGAGGAGGAAAAGGAAGAGGAGAAGAATCGAAGAAAAAGAGGAGGAGGAGGAGGAGGAAGAGGAGAAGAGGCAATCGAAGACGAAGAGGAGGAGGAGGGAAAGGAAGAGGAGAAGAAAGAATCGAAGACGAAGAGGAAGAGGAGGAGGAAAAGGAAGAGGAGAAGAATCGAAGACGAAAAGGAGGAGGAAAAAGAAGCGAAGGAATCGAAGACGAAAAGGAGGAGGAGGAGGAGGAGAAGGACTCGGAAACGAAGAGGAGGAGGAAAAAGAAGAGGAGAAGAAGGAATCGAAGACGAAGAGGAAAAGGAGGAGGAGGAAAAAGAAGTAAAGAAGAAGGAATCAAGGAAGAAGAAGAAAAAGAGGAGTCGAAGAAAAAGAGGAGGAGGAGGAAAAGGAAGAGGAGGAGGAAAAGGAAGAGGAGGAGGAGGAGGAGGAGGAAAAGGAAGAGGAGGATAGGAAGATGAGTAAGGAGGAGGAATGATGGGTAGATGAGATTCGAAGAGAGGAGAAGAGGAAGAGGAAGACTCAGGACAAGAAAGAGTGGAGGGACGAGAAAAGAGAGAAAAGGAAAACGAATTCAGAGAGAGATTGAGAGAATACAAGAGAGAAAAAGAGAGAGAGAGAGAGAGAGAGAGAGAGAGAGAGAGAGAGAGAGAGAGAGAGAGAGAGAGAGAGAGAGAGAGAGAGAGAGAGAGAGAGAACAAGATATGGAAAGGAAAAGGGGAAAGTGAAATAGAAGAAAGAAAAGAGAGAGAGAGAAAGAGAGAAGGCGAGATGGAAGAAGGGAAAAGGGAAAGAAAAGGAGAGAGAGCAATAATAGAAGAAAAAAGAGACATGTACCATTCATCAACGTCGGGATTTTAGCGACGAAAAGAGCAATTGGGAGAGGCAAGGAGACTCTGAAAAGATGACATTGGAAACTACTGACGTGTGAACAAGATCCTAGGGGGGGGGGAGGAAGCATTGGAGGGAGAGAATCAGAGGGGAAGGAGGGGTTGTCTGTGGTCGGTGACAGTGGAGGAGGAGGGGGTGGGGAGAGGGGAGAGGGGAGAGGGAACACTATTCACTGAGCCATGATCGGCCTGCAGAATCAAGCGGTCGTGGCGACGTCGCTGACGGCTGCTGCTGCCTGGAGGACAAGGGGTCGGGGGTTGTTACGGGTGTGTATTTACCTAGTTGTATTTACCTAGTTGTATTTTACGGGAAGGGGAGCTATGCTCGTGGGGTGTGTGTGTGTGTGTGTGTGTGTGTGTGTGTGTGTGTGTGTGTGTGTGTGTGTGTGTGTGTGTGTGTGTGTGTGTGTGTGTGTGTGTGTGTGTGTGTTAGGGTAGGGGGGTAACGGACCCCCTAGGACAGGTTACCAGGTGTGTGTGCCAATTTTGATAAATTCCAAACGGTGGGGGGTGGGGGTGAGAGTGAAAGAGGGAGAGAGAGAAAGAGCGATGAGAGATAGATGGAAAAAAGAGAGAAGACAAAGATATATATATATATATATATATATATATATATATAGAGAGAGAGAGAGAGAGAGAGAGAGAGAGAGAGAGAGAGAGAGAGAGAGAGAGAAGATAGAGAAGGTAGTTAGAGATAGAGAAAGAGAAACTGAATGGAATGTTTTCCTCCTCCTCCTCCTCCTCCTCCTCCTCCACCCAAGGACCCAAGGACCCAAGGATGGATGGATGGATGGATGGATGGATGTCGACCGTCCAGCAAGTAAAACCCAACCACGAACGACACTGCTGTGGCCTAAGTCTGCGTTTTCTTTAGCCTCTCCGACACGGTGACGCGTTTCGTGGACTTGAACAAAGCAAAGGAAAGGGTTATAGGAACCTCCGAGAAGAATCTAGGACTTGCCAGAGGGGTCTCGACCGGTCTGGACCTCCTGCAAGTAGGGGACCGCCCTTTCAGAGGCATAGAATTCGGCCCTCCATAGCTGGAACAAAGTCAACGAGGGGAGGGGGCGGGGGGGGTTGGTCTAGGGGGCCCGAGAAGATTAAGGACGTAACTAGGGTTTTATATAGCAAGATATACTATTTTTTCATATAGTTGTCTACGGATAGGAGGTAAAGGGAACACGGGCAGATGACGTCTAGTGGGGGACCAACCTGACACATTGCCACGTTCCTCTTTTATGTCATATATATTGACCAACTTGACTTCAAACTCCATTCCTCTGAAGAAGCCACTCAGGCGAAACTAGTCAGGAATAAAAGTATTTCCCTCTGTCCGTGTTCCCTTTACCTCCTATCCACATTCGTCACAATGTATACACGATAGTTGTCTACGTGAATTAGTCTTTTCTTCTTGTCTTTCCTCTAGCTTTTCCCGCATCGGTATTACCTTTTTGATTGGTCGAGGCATTTGGGAATAATAGGAAATTGATGTCATGTTTTGTCACTTGAAAACGGGGTCCTTAATGCTTGTTACCCCGGGGCCTGGGATGGCTCCCGACGGCCCTTTCTGATTCACCATCATAGTCCTGGATCACGTGTTGGGCTCGTGATCGACAGCTATTCCCCTCCCGGAAGAGAGCTCAGAGCTCATATATGACTGATCTATGGGTAATGCTGTCACCTAATACGCACACGCACACCCAACTCCCCGCCCACGAGAGTTGGAGTAACGACCCGCAGCGCAGCGATACTGAAATTATTTCAGCCCTGGGTGGGATTCGAAACCGTAGTGGCAGCCAGGAATTCTATCAATTGCGCTGTGTGTGTGTGTGTGTGTGTGTGTGTGTGTGTGTGTGTGTGTGTGTGTGTGTGTGTGTGTGTGTGTGTGTGTGTGTGTGTGTGTGTATTTACCTAGTTGTATTTTACGGGAAGGGAGCTATGCTCGTGGTATACCGTCTTCATATCTCATTTTATCTAAACTATTTTTAAATTCATGTATTGTTTTTGCACACACCACTTTCTCATCTAACTTGTTCCAACTGTCTATTACTCTGTGAGGAAAGCTGTTCTTTTTCATATCTCTTCTATAGCTGTATTTACCTAGTTGTATTTACCTAGTTGTATTTTACGGGAAGGGGAGCTATGCTCGTGGTGTCCCGTCTTCATATCTCATTTTATCTAAACTATTTTTAAATTCATGTATTGTTTTTGCACACACCACTTTCTCATCTAACTTGTTCCAACTGTCTATTGCTCTGTGAGGAAAGCTGTTCTTTTTAAAATCTCTTCTATAGCTGTCTTTTTTTATTTTCTTTCCGTGTCCTCTTGTATTTCTGTCATCCCATTTTATCAGATTTTCTCTATCAGTAATTTCTATGCCTTTCATGATTCTGTAAATAGCTATCAAATCTCCTCTCTCTCTTCTTTGCTCTAGTGTCTGTAGTTTAAGTTTTTGTAGTCTCTCTTCATATGATAGTTTTGAGAGTGTTGGTGCCAGTTTTGTAATTGCTCTTTGTATTCTTTCAAGTTTTTTTATACATTTTTTTGTACTTGGTGACCATATCGTTGCTGCATATTCCAATCTTGGTCTTATCAGGGTGATTAGGATTTTCCTCACCATTTCTTCATCCAGGTATGTAAATGCCACTTTGATTGTTCTTATTAAATTATAAGTTTCTCCAAAAATCTTATTTATATGTTTCTCAGGTGACATATTATTCATAACAATGACTCCCAGGTCCTTCTCATTTTCTACTTTTTTTATTCCTTCTTCTCCCAAATTATATGATCCTATTATTCTGTTTTTGCTTTTTCCAAATTCCATTATACTACACTTTTTTGTATTGAACTCCATCTCCCACTTCCTACTCCATTCTTGTACTTTATTTAGATCTCTCTGTAGTGATTCACAATCTTCTTCAGTTTTCACTCTTTTCAGTAATTTTGCATCATCTGCAAAGAAGCTCATATAGCTTTCAATTTTCTTCATCCATATCATTAATATATATAGCAAACATTATTGGGGCCAGAACTGTTCCCTGCGGGACACCGCTTATTACTTCATTCCATTTTGAGTGCTGATCTCTTATCACTACTCTCATTTTTCTTTCTTGCAAAAAGTCTTCCATCCAATTTAGCAATTTACCTTGTATTCCTCCTTCATATTCTAATTTCTTAAGCAACTTCTTATGTGGTACTTTGTCAAAAGCTTTTTTTAGGTCTAGAAATGCACAATCAGCCCATCCATCTCTTTCTTGTATTATATCTATTAGCCTTGAATAGAAACATATTAAATTGGTGACGCATGATCGTCCTTGTCTGAATCCAAATTGCCTTGGATTTAGTACGTTGTTTTTTTCCAAGTATTTTACCCATCTACTTTTGATAATTCTTTCACATATTTTTGCTATTGTACTTGTTAGAGAGACTGGTCTATAGTTGGTAGGTTCTTCTTTATTTCCTCCTTTATATATAGGTACTATATTTGCTTTTTTCCAATCTTCTGGAACTTTTCCTTCTTTTAAGGAACTGCTTATTATGCTATGTATTTTGTCTGCCAGTTCATTCCTGCATTCTTTCAGAATCCAGTTTGCTATTTCATCTGGCCCATGCGATTTTCTGACATCAAAATTACCCAAGTGTGTCAATATTTCATTCTTTGTTACTTCTATTTCTTCCATAGGGGGGACTTTTTCCTTCCACTCAATCTCTTCAGGTTGTATATTTTCCCTTGTAAACACTGATTTAAAATGTTTGTTCATAATTTCTGCCATTTCCATTTCCTCAGTGTATTCAACTCCTCCTTGTCTTAATTTCTCTAAGTCTTGTTTGTTTTTCAGTTTATTGTTTACAAATCTGTAGAATAGTTTTGGTTGATCTTTACACTTTTCTATAACATCTTTTTCATATTTTCTTTTTTCCTCTCTGCACTTTTGTACATATTCATTTCTATAACCAGTATATATTTTCCATTTTTCAGGTCTTCTGTCTTTTTTCCATCTGTTCCAGGCTTTGTCTCTTTTGTCCTTTAACTCCCTACAACTTTTGTTGTACCAGCATTTTACATATTCTTTTTCTTGTTTTTGTCTTGGGACATACTTTTCCACTCCTTTTTTGTAAATTTTTGTCAAAATATTCCATTTCTCTTCCACTGTTGTTTCTTCTTTGTATATTTCTTCCCAGTTTTCTTGTTGGAAGAATTCTCTTATTTTATCAAAGTTTGTTTTTTCATACATCATTCTTCCTTTTCTATATTGTTCATTTCTTTTCATATATTTTTCTTCATTAAGTTCCAGTTCAATCAATATGTGGTCACTTTTACCTATTGGTGTTTTATATTCAATCTTGTCCACTATTCTAGGTTCAGATGTAATTATTAAGTCTAGCCTCGATGGTTCTTCTTCATTTCTATACCTAGTGTTCTCTTGTATCCATTGTGTCATTGAATGGTCAGTAATCATCTCAAGTAGAGCATTTCCCCATGAGTCATCACCACTCTTTACTGTCATTTCTTCCCAGCAGATTTCTTTGCAATTAAAGTCGCCCATCATAACTATTCTTCCTCCGTCTTCCATTATTTTAGTTAATGCTATCTTTGTGTCCTCTAACATACTTTTATGTCCACTCTCCTCCCATGAGGCTGTTTTCGGAGGCACATAATTGATCACAAATTTTCTGCTCTTCTTATCTCGGTCTTCCACTTCTATCATAATCATCTCTACTGTATTCTTTCCATATATGACACCTTTCACGTTTATATCCTTCTTAGTCAGGAACATAACTCCACCCCCTTGTTTTTTCTCTCTGTTTCTAATCCAATAATTGTATGTATCATGTCCTACACTGTTGGGTGGTAGTGGGCCTTTTAATTTTGTTTCTACAATTCCCATTATGTCCGGTTCTTTTTCTTTCAAATAATCATTCAGTTCATTCAATCCTGTTATCAATCCATCTATATTTGTGTAAGACACTCTTAGTTTTCTGCCACTTCCATTGTATTCTCTGTTTCCCTTATGTTTTTCTTTAGTATGTCGAACTGCTTTATTTTCATGTTCACTACTCTCCAATAGAATCTCTCTTTCTCTGACTCCGTTCTTTCCTCGTTTTTTGCCTTAGCTTCAATTCTTTTCTGCTTTTCTGCCTCTCTTTCCTCCTTATTCATTTCTCTTTTTATCCATACCTTTTTATATTGATCATTTGTTGCTAGTTTCCCTGTCTTGGATAGAATTTTCTCTGCTGTTGTTTGTGACCTGAATTTAATCTTAATTGGTCTGGTCTTATCTGTACTATATTTTCCGAGTCTGAATTTTTCCTCAATTTCCTTTATAATTTCTGGTTCATCTTCCTGGACTAATTTTAATAAACTGCTTACTCTTTCATTTTCCTCCTTGATTCTTGCGGTTCTATCTGGGTTATGTTTCTCTTCCATTCCTAATATAATTATACATTTCTTTTTGTCAGCTAATTCTCTTACTATATTCTCCTTCTGTCTCATCACTTTAATAACTGAGTCTTCATTATGTTCTTTCAATTGCTGTTTGACTATGTCAGTGAATGAAACCTTATTCCCTTCTTGAGTTATTCTCCAATTTTTAGCTTCTGTAGCTATTTTCTCACTGTTTTCATTACTATTCTTCTTCAATTTCTCATTCTCCTCCTTTACATTTCCTAACTGTCTTTTTAGGTCCTCTATTTCTTCAGTTAAGTTTCTGTTAGCCTTCTCTAGTTGTTCCAACCTTTCAATTCTTTGGAAAATGGAGTCTACGTTACCTAACTTACGCTCCAAGTCCTCGATCACCTTATCAACTCTCTCCTCTAGTCTTATCAGTCGGGGGGGGGGGGGGGGGTTGTGTCCCCCCCACCCTCTTTAAATCCCTGGAACATATTCTCGTCACTTTCTTCTGTATTGCTCCTCTCTATACTTCTAATCTTTACATTTTTATTAGACATTTGATTCTCGCTAAGTCTTTTGTTTACCTTCCGCTTGTCTGGCTGGGCAAAGTCTACTCCCTCCTCATTTCCTTCCATTTCCCTCAGTAATCCCTCCCCTTTTCCTCTTTCCCTACGTTCCCACTACTCCACGAGCAATTTCCCCCCCACCCTGCAAAAACACTAGGCACTTCTCTTTGCGTTGGGATCCACAGACTTCACTTTTCTTCAGAACGTCTTCTTAGCCGTCCATTCGTTGAAGAGTGTGTGTGTGTGTGTGTGTGTGTGTGTGTGTGTGTGTGTGTGTGTGTGTGTGTGTGTGTGTGTGTGTGTGTGTGTGTGTGTGTGTGTGTGTGTGTGTGTGTGTGTGTGTGTGTGTGTGTGTGTGTGTGTGTGTGTGTGTGTGTGTGTGTGTGTGTGTGTGTGTGTGTGTGTGTGTGTGTGTGTGTGTGTGTGTGTGTGTGTGTGTGTGTGTGTGGGTGTGTGTGTGTGTGTGTGTGTGTGTGTGTGTGTGTGTGTGTGTGTGTGTGTGTGTGTGTGTGTGTGTGTGTGTGTGTGTGTGTGTGTGTGTGTGTGTGTGTGTGTGTGTGTGTGTGTGTGTGTGTGTGTGTGTGTGGTGTGTGTGTGTGTGTGTGTGTGTGTGTGTGTGTGTGTGTGTGTGTGTGTGTGTGTGTGTGTGTGTGTGTGTGTGTGTGTGTGTGTGTGTGTGTGTGTGTGTGTGTGTGTGTGTGTGTGTGTGTGTGTGTGTGTGTGTGTGTGTGTGTGTGTGTGTGTGTGTGTGTGTGTGTGTGTGTGTGTGTGTGTGTGTGTGTGTGTGCATATATAGGTCTTTATCGAAGGAAAGAAAGGAGTGACAAATATCGCATCAAACGAGTAATATAATGAAGGAGTGACAATAACAATAGTAATTCAAAAGTGACAGTTAAAAATGTGTTATCAAATTTTCATAGAAAAAAAAATACAAAAATATAAGAATTGTTAGAATCATTAAATTCCGTCCCAGAAACTAGAATCGTTAAATTGTTAAAATGTCTTAAAGTTTGGGATGATTAAATTCGTTACACACTGGTTCCACTCGAAATTTTAATTTTTCGAATACGATGAACGACTTACCTCATAGCGGATTTGAAAGACATTTCTACAGCCGTGTTAATCCCTAGTTCCTGTCTAACTTCTTGGACAAGTGCAACTGGCGCTGAAGTTGAAGTTCTGCCCCTAATTTTGACTGCGCCCCGTCACATTCAAGATTCTCGTCAAATGTTTTGAATTTGAAAACCTGGAAGACGACTTCGTTTACAGTATTCTAGACTTCCACAAGGACAATTCAACAATGTTTCTGTTGTTCGTATTAGTTTAATTTCTCTTAGTTCGTCATTAATCTTCTCAGTATATGACGCAAAGGTGATTCGATATTTGGAGATTAAAAAAAAATAAAAGATTGTAACCGAAGTCGTTTCCACTTAAACGAACACATTTGAGTCGCGTATGTGTGATACCGAGCCACCAGTTATTCAAAATTATCACACGACAAACCGTTGCGAAACCATTGCACTTTCTCTCCTTGCACCGTATATAATTATTGTTGTTTCGGAATTATTGATTTCACAAGAACAAAAGAATGAAAGGGACTGCAAGAGACCTTAAGCCCTACACTAGATAGTTCCATACCCATTACTACCTATCAATACCATCCATAAAGTTATCTTTCTCATACAACAACCGATAGTTTCAGCGTTCATTACATGGTTACTAAGCCTATTCCATTCGTTAACCACTCTAATAGTAAACCAGTTCTTGGCCATGTCGGTGGATGTGGCCTCTGAATGCTAGCTTGTTTTCACCCATTCGGGGTATTACAACTTCATATTCATCCATCAAGGGTTACAAAAAATTAAATTTGTGTTTCACTACGAAAAAAAAACACACACACACACAATAAAATTATGTTATTCTGATTTGACCGAGAATTCCCACTGCAGCTGACAGGTTGGAGAACACAAGAGTAACTGAAAGCAGGCAGTATATTTTTTGTTTCAGATAAGTTCTGGGCAGGGTGCCGTTTCGTAATTTGTTGTACCAAAACGTAGAAAAAAAAGCGGCATGTGGCAACTGCGCGAGGAAAAATTTTCTACATATCAGCGGGCTGTTCAAAACATTTAAAAACTCAATATGTTGTTTAAAAATCATATAACTAGTTATCAAATAATAAATGGTACATCAAAATATATGACTTTTACTGGTAATTATGTTACTTATAAAATATTGTACCCCAAAAGATACGTTTTTACGGTGTAGAAAAAAAAATTCTACGCTAGTTTCAGCTTTCTTTTTGCGATAACAATAAAAAAGAATTTTTGTATTTTACTGAATATGTTAGGGCATGAGGGCCTTATATACATTCAAGAATATAAAAAAAAACTAGAACCAACATTTTGTCAAAGTTTGACAAGTATATCTTGCTATGAAAGTCGGCACACGCCGGAGGAAAATGTATACCCCCGGTATGGCAACATTATCCCATTCTACACAACAGTGTAGAAAACGCGGCAACACTGATTCAGATAAGTTCTGGGAGTTCTAGTGGGTCCTGACCTTAAATCCAGGAAACGGTGCATTAGCGCCAGGAATGGAGCTAATAGTGCATTGGCTCGAGGAATAGAATTAACAGAGCATTAGGTTTCATTAGCTGGACGGTTACGAACAGAAGTGCAGATGAAATTATCAAACTATCTGGTGTTCGTTAGACCCATCCTTGACTATGCGGTACAGTTTTGGTCTCTGTCGTATAGAATGGATATCAATTCACTAGAATCAGTACAGAGAAAAACGACCAAAATGATACATGGACTCGGAAATTTACCTTATGAAGAGAGGCTTAGGCACCTAAATTACACTCTCTGGAAAGACGCAGAGTGCGGGGTGATCTAATAGAGGTGTTCAAGTGGATCAAAGGCTATAACAAGGGTGACGCAAACTAGGTCATGATATTAAGACAACAGGGCAGGATTTGCATTAATAGATTTAAATTGGACAAATTTAGATTTAAGAAGGAAATAGTCAAGAACTGGTTTACCATTGGGGTTGTCAAAGAATGGAGTAGATTTAATAACCATGTAGTGAGCACTGAAACTATCGGTTGTGTTAACAAAAGGTAAGACAACTTTATGGACGGGGATGACAGGTGATCATAGACATGGAACTGCCTAGAGTAGGCCTTATGGTCTCTTGCAATCTCATTCTTATGTTCTTCTGTAAGTTTCAAATAGAACATTTCATGAAGCTTGACATTAATAGTCGTGAACTACAAGATCATGGTCGGGAAAGTCAAGTGTTCAGGAAACTGGTCTTGCTTATTCGAGAATTCCATTCAGTTTGGCGATAATAATTTTGATTTAATCATTCTCATCTATACTACCTATTTCACATAACTGAGTTATTTATTACTCATGTCTACGATGACTGGTGCCTTATTGGATGTGGTGCTGCTGGGACGATGGATATTCATAATTAGTGGTTCTTTAAATTAATCTCGAAATTGGCACTGCTTTGTTGTATCACTTCTTTGAATACCATCGATATATATAAACACACATACACACATTATATATATGTATATATATATATATATATATATATATATATATATATATATATATATATACATATATACATATATACATATTCTTACTTCAGCTCCCAGAAGTAGGCGCTACGCCTGTCAGCGGTCCGTCTGAATTCCGAGGCTGGTCGTCGTGGAGTTTCACATGAAAAAGACTTTTTAAACTACCGGCTAGCTAGGCCTGTCGTGGCAACCCTCTTCCTTTTTTATCCAGGCTTGGGACCGACAATGGTGGAGTTACACACACACACACACACACACACACACACACACACACACACACACACACACACACACACACACACTTCAACGAATGGACGGCTTAGAAGACGTTCTGAAGAAAAGTGAAGTCTGTGGATCCCAACGCAAAGAGAAGTGCCTAGTGTTTTTGCAGGGTGGGGGGGAAATTGCTCGTGGAGTAGTGGGAACGTAGGGAAAGAGGAAAAGGGGAGGGATTACTGAGGGAAATGGAAGGAAATGAGGAGGGAGTAGACTTTGACCAGCCAGACAAGCGGAAGGTAAACAAAAGACTTAGCGAGGATCAAATGTCTAATAAAAATGTAAAGATTAGAAGTATAGAGAGGAGCAATACAGAAGAAAGTGACGAGAATATGTTCCAGGGATTTAAAGAGGGTGGGGGGGACACAACCCCCCCCCCCCCGACTGATAAGACTAGAGGAGAGAGTTGATAAGGTGATCGAGGACTTGGAGCGTAAGTTAGGTAACGTAGACTCCATTTTTCAAAGAATTGAAAGGTTGGAACAACTAGAGAAGGCTAACAGAAACTTAACTGAAGAAATAGAGGACCTAAAAAGACAGTTAGGAAATGTAAAGGAGGAGAATGAGAAATTGAAGAAGAATAGTAATGAAAACAGAGAGAAAACTAGCTACAGAGGCAAAAAATTGGAGAATAACTCAAGAAGGGAATAAGGTTTCATTCACTGACATAGTCAAACAGCAATTGAAAGAACATAATGAAGACTCAGTTATTAAAGTGATGAGACAGAAGGAGAATATAGTAAGAGAATTAGCTGACAAAAAGAAATGTATAATTATATTAGGAATGGAAGAGAAACATAACCCAGATAGAACTGCAAGAATCAAGGAGGAAAATGAAAGAGTAAGCAGTTTATTAAAATTAGTCCAGGAAGATGAACCAGAAATTATAAAGGAAATTGAGGAAAAATTCAGACTAGGAAAATATAGTACAGATAAGACCAGACCAATTAAGATTAAATTCAGGTCACAAACAACAGCAGAGAAAATTCTATCCAAGACAGGGAAACTAGCAACAAATGATCAATATAAAAAGGTATGGATAAAAAGAGAAATGAATAAGGAGGAAAGAGAGGCAGAAAAGCAGAAAAGAATTGAAGCTAAGGCAAAAAAACGAGGAAAGAACGGAGTCAGAGAAAGAGAGATTCTATTGGAGAGTAGTGAACATGAAAATAAAGCAGTTCGACATACTAGAGAAAAAACAAAAGGGAAACAGAGAATACAATGGAAGTGGCAGAAAACTAAGAGTGTCTTACACAAATATAGATGGATTGATAACAGGATTGAATGAACTGAATGATTATTTGAAAGAAAAAGAACCGGACATAATGGGAATTGTAGAAACAAAATTAAAAGGCCCACTACCACCCAACAGTGTAGGACATGATACATACAATTATTGGATTAGAAACAGAGAGAAAAAACAAGGGGGTGGAGTTATGTTCCTGACTAAGAAGGATATAAACGTGAAAGGTGTCATATATGGAAAGAATACAGTAGAGATGATTATGATAGAAGTGGAAGACCGAGATAAGAAAAGCAGAAAATTTGTGATCAATTATGTGCCTCCGAAAACAGCCTCATGGGAGGAGAGTGAACATAAAAGTATGTTAGAGGACACAAAGATAGCATTAACTAAAATAATGGAAGACGGAGGAAGAATAGTTATGATGGGCGACTTTAATTGCAAAGAAATCTGCTGGGAAGAAATGACAGTAAAGAGTGGTGATGACTCATGGGGAAATGCTCTACTTGAGATGATTACTGACCATTCAATGACACAATGGATACAAGAGAACACTAGGTATAGAAATGAAGAAGAACCATCGAGGCTAGACTTAATAATTACATCTGAACCTAGAATAGTGGACAAGATTGAATATAAAACACCAATAGGTAAAAGTGACCACATATTGATTGAACTGGAACTTAATGAAGAAAAATATATGAAAAGAAATGAACAATATAGAAAAGGAAGAATGATGTATGAAAAAACAAACTTTGATAAAATAAGAGAATTCTTCCAACAAGAAAACTGGGAAGAAATATACAAAGAAGAAACAACAGTGGAAGAGAAATGGAATATTTTGACAAAAATTTACAAAAAAGGAGTGGAAAAGTATGTCCCAAGACAAAAACAAGAAAAAGAATATGTAAAATGCTGGTACAACAAAAGTTGTAGGGAGTTAAAGGACAAAAGAGACAAAGCCTGGAACAGATGGAAAAAAGACAGAAGACCTGAAAAATGGAAAATATATACTGGTTATAGAAATGAATATGTACAAAAGTGCAGAGAGGAAAAAAGAAAATATGAAAAAGATGTTATAGAAAAGTGTAAAGATCAACCAAAACTATTCTACAGATTTGTAAACAATAAACTGAAAAACAAACAAGACTTAGAGAAATTAAGACAAGGAGGAGTTGAATACACTGAGGAAATGGAAATGGCAGAAATTATGAACAAACATTTTAAATCAGTGTTTACAAGGGAAAATATACAACCTGAAGAGATTGAGTGGAAGGAAAAAGTCCCCCCTATGGAAGAAATAGAAGTAACAAAGAATGAAAATATTGACACACTTGGGTAATTTTGATGTCAGAAAATCGCATGGGCCAGATGAAATAGCAAACTGGATTCTGAAAGAATGCAGGAATGAACTGGCAGACAAAATACATAGCATAATAAGCAGTTCCTTAAAAGAAGGAAAAGTTCCAGAAGATTGGAAAAAAGCAAATATAGTACCTATATATAAAGGAGGAAATAAAGAAGAACCTACCAACTATAGACCAGTCTCTCTAACAATAACAATAGCAAAAATATGTGAAAGAATTATCAAAAGTAGATGGGTAAAATACTTGGAAAAAAACAACGTACTAAATCCAAGGCAATTTGGATTCAGACAAGGACGATCATGCGTCACCAATTTAATATGTTTCTATTCAAGGCTAATAGATATAATACAAGAAAGAGATGGATGGGCTGATTGTGCATTTCTAGACCTAAAAAAAGCTTTTGACAAAGTACCACATAAGAAGTTGCTTAAGAAATTAGAATATGAAGGAGGAATACAAGGTAAATTACTAAATTGGATGGAAGACTTTTTTACAAGAAAGAAAAATGAGAGTAGTGATAAGAGATCAGCACTCAAAATGGAATGAAGTAATAAGCGGTGTCCCGCAGGGAACAGTTCTGGCCCCAATAATGTTTGCTATATATATTAATGATATGGATGAAGGAATTGAAAGCTATATGAGCTTCTTTGCAGATGATGCAAAATTACTGAAAAGAGTGAAAACTGAAGAAGATTGTGAATCACTACAGAGAGATCTAAATAAAGTACAAGAATGGAGTAGGAAGTGGGAGATGGAGTTCAATACAAAAAAGTGTAGTATAATGGAATTTGGAAAAAGCAAAAACAGAATAACAGGATCATATAATTTGGGAAAAGAAGGAATAAAAAAAGTAGAAAATGAGAAGGACCTGGGAGTCATTGTTATGAATAATATGTCACCTGAGAAACATATAAATAAGATTTTTGGAGAGAGAAACTTATAATTTAATAAGAACAATCAAAGTGGCATTTACATACCTGGATGAAGAAATGGTGAGGAAAATCCTAATCACCCTGATAAGACCAAGATTGGAATATGCAGCAACGATATGGTCCACCAAGTACAAAAAAATGTATAAAAAAAACTTGAAAGAATACAAAGAGCAATTACAAAACTGGCACCAACACTCTCAAAACTATCATATGAAGAGAGACTACAAAAACTTAAACTACAGACACTAGAGCAAAGAAGAGAGAGAGGAGATTTGATAGCTATTTACAGAATCATGAAAGGCATAGAAATTACTGATAGAGAAAATCTGATAAAATGGGATGACAGAAATAC
Source organism: Oratosquilla oratoria (assembly GCF_046742065.1). Classification (NCBI taxonomy): domain Eukaryota; kingdom Metazoa; phylum Arthropoda; class Malacostraca; order Stomatopoda; family Squillidae; genus Oratosquilla; species Oratosquilla oratoria. The sequence continues at coordinate 9,101,074 of NC_134786.1, forward strand.
AAGAGGACACGGAAAGAAAATAAAAAAAGACAGCTATAGAAGAGATTTTAAAAAGAACAGCTTTCCTCACAGAGCAATAGACAGTTGGAACAAGTTAGATGAGAAAGTGGTGTGTGCAAAAACAATACATGAATTTAAAAATAGTTTAGATAAAATGAGATATGAAGACGGGACCCCACGAGCATAGCTCCCCTTCCCGTAAAATACAACTAGGTAAATACAACTAGGTAAATACACACACACACACGCACACACACACACACACACACACACACACACACACACACACACACACACACACAAATCGTAGCGCGGTTGGTAGAGTTTCCTGCTGCCATTATGGAGGTCCGGGTTCGAATCCTGTCCAGGGCCGAAATTATTTCGGTATCGCTGCCCTGCGGGTTGTTACTCCAACTCTCGTGGGCGGGGAGTTGGGTGTGTGTGTGTGCGTGTAAGGTCACAGCATTACCCATAGATCGGTCATATATGAGCTCTAAGTTCTCTACCGGGAGGGAAATAGCTGTCGATCACGGGTCCAACACGTGATTCAAAGACCATGGTGAATCACACACACACACACACACACACACACACACACACACACACACACACACACACACACACACACACTTGTGTTGTTCTACATTGGTTGGAGGCGTGCATCGCCTCTGACTGGACTTTCCATGAGCGGAGGTAAGAAAACGGTGCTGGTTGCCAACAATATACTTTACATTTAGAATTCAAATGGCGGCAGTTACCATCAATACATTTTACATTTATTATTGTAGCATCATCTGTCTGTTTATTTACATTTATATACACTAGGGAACTGAGTATGTGCCCTCAGTATTTATTTTAACTGTATATAAATTTATATATAGCAGTGATGAATTATAATAACTAATATCATTTATATGGTTGAATCTGCTGGTTGAGAATGCAGGTGTTGAACCTCAGGGCAAACCTACTTGACCGCGGGTCAGATCACACAATAGGTGGTTCGTTGAAGCTTACTGATACCACCAAGATCTGACGTCGTGTAGCTAAGTCATTGCGCGTGGGCGTATGCACGCTAGTATAGAATAAATTAATGACACTCAATCTACAGGCTTTTCTTACGATTTATATATATATATATATATATATATATATATATATATATATATATATATATATATATATATATATACATATGTATATATGTCTGATGCTAATGTTACTAGATGTTTCCTTTGTTTTTCGTCTCAGCTGCCAATAACTAGAGACGAGTGGTTGAATGTTGCACGAGATTTTGAAGTGAGATGGAGCTTCCACATTGTTTGGGAGCTTTGAACGGCAAGCATGTTCTTCTACAGTGCCCATTCAACAGTAGAAGCAGCTACCTCAATTACGAGCAGAATTTCAGTATTGTTTTATTTCCTTTTGTGGACCCTTAATACATATTTTGTTATGTGAACTTAGGTAAACCAGGCCGAGTGTCAGATGGCGGAGTGTTCCTCCGAACCTCGCTTGACAATGCTCTCAAAAATGGAGAATCTAATATCCCAGCCCATCAACCTCTCCCCGGAATTAACGCGCCTACACCAAACGTGAACTGGAGAGGGGATCTCCAAAGCGAGTGTATAACTACAGGCACGTCGTTGTATTGTCGAAAACCGATTTGGAATTTTAGCTTCTGTGTGGAGAATTTTCAGAAAACTAATGATGGTGAAGACTGATACGGTAGACAACATCCTTCTCCCGTGTGTTAGCCTCCACAACTTTCTTCCTAGGATTTCATGGTCGTCGCAACTCTACTGCCCTGCTGGCTATGCAGACTCAGAAATGCTTACACAAGGAAGAATAATACCAGGCAGGTGGGGAGCAGAATTCGGGAATGATTCGGGACTGGTCAACTTTCCGAGAATTCCTGGGAATGCAACATCGAACGCTAGAGCTATCCGTGAAATTTTCATGAATCACTTTACGTCTGATGAGGGACGTGTCGCCTGGTAAGACATATTAGCGTAAAAAGTGTGAAACTGTCAAACGAGAGCCTAAAATGTAGCCTACATATTTTTTCACTTCATACTATGCTATATTTTAGTAGATTATTGTATCAAAAACGTCAAATTGTAATTTTTAAGTTTTTGTAGTCACGATGGATATATAGATAGACATATATATAGATAGATAAATATATTTATATTTGTATATGTATATATGTATATATATATATATACATACATATATATATAGATATACATATACATACATATATATAACATTTGTTATTTTTTGTAGACAATTGCAAAGCAAAATTTATATCAAGCTCTGGCAATGCCTCTCCATTAAATAGGCGCATGCCTCTTCCTGTGCGCACGAAACGTTGCACCGATGTAAACGCGCCCTTACACGAACCGTCAACAACTAGGTAAATAATTGATCTTCATTACTACAAAATAAAGTGTTTATAAAGAATTAAGTTGAAAGTGATAAAAGAAAAAATAATCAGTGTAGTGAAAACCAAATTAAATCATATTCTATGTTTTTCTCTTCCTCCCCTGTAGATATTATGCTCTAATTTTTATACATAATTTTATATTTAACAATCACTTCTATATTCATGAATAAGTAAGGTTCTTAATATCAAAGTTTTGTAAAATTGTAAATGTTCAGATTGTTTCTCCTATCCTCTTAGATTAATCTTAACCTGGATAAATATTATTATTAACCCTATTAAATCAAGATTTAATTTTTTTAGTAATTAAGTCTTAAAGGAGTGACATGATAGTGTGTGTGTGTGCGTGTGTGTGTGTGTGTGTGTGTGTGTGTGTGTGTGTGTGTGTGTGTGTGTGTGTGTGTGTGTGTGTGTGTGTGTGTGTGTGTGTGTGTGTGTGTGTGTGTGTGTGTGTGTGTGTGTGTGTGTGTGTGTGTGTGTGTGTGTGTGTGTGTGGATGTGTGTATATACATCAATATGGCTTCATTATTTCTCAAAAACACAATTAAACGCCAACTAGGTAAATTCAGTGCGATGCTCAACACAGCTAAAATGATTAATAATAATCAGATAAGAATATTAATGGACAATGAAGAAATAAATGAATGGGTAAGCAAAACAAATAAACAAACAAAGGAACTAAATCAAAGCGTCCCACCTCTTGAGCCCTGTAGCACAATTAAGGAGACACAACTTGTCGTTCTTGTGTGCCAAAAAGAAAATCGAAGTTCGAAGTCACAGCAGCCAATGATTGTCTCTTCGGAAACAAAGAAAACGGCAAACGAGGCACGCGCGCAGGACTCAAGTCGTCGCTCTAATCTGAGGACACCGCTCCTCTAGCAAATGACATGAGTCCGTCCGACCTTTCGTCCGTCCGACCTTTCGTCCGTCCGTGTATGTGTCGCACGACACTCGGGCGACTCTACGGCTCGTTCCTCTCCACCCCCCCCCCCTCGGGAGTGTCGCGCGCGAGGAAGAGGAGGGGGTGAAGGATGAGGAGGGAGAGGAAGAGTAGAGGAAGGAGGGAGAGGAGGAGAGGAAGTAAGAGGAGAAGGGGGACGGGGGAAGCAGAAAGAGGGCGAGAGAGAGGAAGAGAGGCGAAGAGGAAGGAGGGAGAGGAAGAGGAGAGGAAGGAGGGAGAGGAGGAGAGGAAGGAAACAACAGGTTGAGTAGGAGGATGGGAAAGGGGAAGGAAGGGGAGGAGGAGGAGGGAAGGAAGTAACAGAAAAAAGAGGAGGAGGGGAAGGGGGAGAGGAGGATGAGAAAGAGAAGGAACAGGAGGAGGAGGAGGAGGAAGAGGAAGGAAGAGGGGGAAGAGAAATGACAAGAGGATGAGGAAGGTGAGGGGGGAGGGGGAAAGAGGGAGAGGTGGAGGAGGAAGGGGAAGAACAGGAGGAGGAAGAGGAAGAGGGGGAAGGAGAAAGTTGATTAAGGGAGAGGAAGAGGACGAAAGAAAGGAGGAAGAGGAGACAGGGAAGAAACAGGAGAAGGAGGAGGAGGGGAAGGAGAAGAACGGAAAGGAGGAAGTAGGGGGGAAGGAACAAGAGGAGGAGGAGGAGGAGGAGGAAGATGGGTAAGGAGGGAGAGGAGGAGGAAGGGGAGGAGGAGAGAGATGGAGTGAGAGGAGGAGGAGGGGAATAAACAGGAGGAGGAGGAGGAAAGGAAGAAACAGTAGGAGGAGGAGGACGAAGGGAAAAAGCAGGAGGAGGAGCAGGAGAGGGAAGAGAAAATAATGAGAGGGGGAGGAGGAGAGGACGAAACAGAAGGATGAGCAGAAAGAGGGAAGAAGAGGAGGAAGGGACAAGAGGAGGAGGAGGAGAAGGAGGAGGAGGTGGAAACTAAGGAACAGGAGAAAGAGAAGGAGGAGGAGAAAGGGGAAAGGAGGAGGAGGGAGAGAAAGGAGGGTAGGAGGAGGAAGGGAAGGAATAAGAGGAGGAGGAGGAAAGGAAAGTAAAAGAGGAGGAGAAATGACGGGAAAGAAGAGGAGAGAAAGAAGCGGAGGAAGAGAAGGATGGTGAGGAAGGGAGGAAGAGGATGAGGAGGAAGATGATAGGGAGGATGGGAGGAAGGGGAGGAGAAAAGAGAGCAGGTGGAGGAGAAGGTACAATAAGAGAAGGTTACATGGAGTTACGTGGAGGACAAACGAAAAGCAACAGATCTATTGTTTCAGTACCCAACTTAATCTAATGCTGTAATAGATTTTTTGACTATACTGGAGCATATAATTCAAATCGAAGTCTTGTAGCTAAGCAAACGTCGATATATATATATATATATATATATATATATATATACATATATATATATATATATATATATATATATATATATATATATACATATATAATGTCTTAAAAGTATAGAGCAATCGATGACGTTGGATGGTAGACCGTTCAATATATTAACAACGCGATTGAAGAGAGAGTACTTTGCCAATAAGTACTATTTCTAAATTCCCTACATCCTTTTTTATAATATGGAGACCAGCACTGAACACAATATTCTAGGTTAGATATGACTAGGGCATTGAAACTTTTAAGAATAATTTTATAATTTCTAGACTCAAAAGCTCTACCTATGAATCCATTAAATCTATTTGCAGTTTTTACGACCTCCGTGCACTGTTTATTTAGTTCGAGATGCTTATAAATCACCACACACCAAGGTCTTCTTTTTGTTCTACACTAGCCAGATGTACAGCATTCGTCGTGTAATTGCCCTGGACATTAATATTACCAATATGAAGTATTTTACATTCGTCGTTATTGAAAAATGTCTGTGAAACTACTGCCCATTTGCATAAGATGTTAAATCAAATTGTAATTCTTGTTGTGTTAAGATGTCACCTTATTTGCAATTTTGGTATAATCTGCAAGCCATTAATGTATATAAGAAAGAGTACAGGACCTAACACTGAGCCGTGAGGCACTCCACTTGATACACAACGCCAGTCGGAGTATTCCCCCATTCAAAACAACACGCTGTTTACGATCGCACAGCCAATCAGAAATCCATCGGTGAATATGTCCTACTATACCATGGGACTCAAGACATAAAACGTCAACAGCCCTCTCTTCTTTACACATTACAAAAATATCATGCAGGAAATTGAGAAGGTTTGTCAGACAAGAACGCTTATTTTTTTCCTCCAATAATTACATGATTTTATCTCTCAGGTTAGACTTCATTTGTCTATACACAACTGATGCAAAACTAATTGGCCGATAATTACCAAGATTATATTTGTCACCCTGTTGAAACAAGGGTGCAACATTTGCTAAAATTCACTCTTGCACAACTCTTCCAGATTGTAAAAATAAATTGAAAATCACAATTAGAGGCTTTCTTGGGTATTCTTGGGCAAAATTGATCTGGTTCAGGGGATTTACTTATTCAAAGTTTATCTATAACACGCGCCACACCATCTTCTGCAATATTCATGCCAAATAGGCGTGTCGTGATGTGTCGTGATTTACTATCATCCATTCTACCAAATCAACGTTAATGTATGACTCTCTCTCTCTTTTTTTTCCATTTATGTGCTACTTGATTTTTATATTCCGTATAGAGTAAAGGAAAATGTATAGTACAATGAGTATCAATTCTTAGGATTATAACAACGATTATTCGCACCATCCCACCAGTCTCAACTGTGATACCCCGACGTGGCAACAGGGGGGAAAAAGCGCTGTTGCCACATGTCATATAATTTATTCAAATCGTTTATATAATCCTAAAAAGTTATGTTCAGTATACTGTACAGCTTCCTTTACAATATGCAGGATTAAAAAGGCATATACTAAGGTTGATTTGGCAAATGGTAAGTTGTACGTCACGACGTTTGCCATCCTCCATGAAACGCATAAACTAAAATGTTTCTGCTTTCCTCAACAGTAAACACAGACGCCAGATAGTCATCTAGGATATCTGTCATTTCTATCCCATCTGTTGCAATCCCCCCCCCCTTGCTGATTGGTATCTAGAAAATTCTTTAGGGTTTTCTTAACATTTCTAGGTAAAATATGATCTTGTAATTCCCTACCTATTTTTGATTCTTTTTTTTTTTTTTTTTTTGCACTAAAACCCTTTGTTCGGCTTTGAGTCGATATGTATTTCCTATATACACGTCCTTTGGCTAGCAAAATATTTCTAATACCAATATTCCGCTATTTGGGTTTAGCATTATTTGATGGTTGTCTATCACGCATTTGAACACATTCTCCAACGGTTTTTGTGTGTATATCAATAAACATACACTATGCTTAACATCACAAATTCTGTAAATTTCTTACCAGTAGGTATTTCCAAGTCTTCTTGATTTTTTCTACGTTTACTCGCAACAAATTTGGTACCTTTTCAAAGCTACCGTTTTGGGCTCGATTTAACATTTGATGTTGAATGAAAGTTTAACTGTGATCACTGTAGCTGAATTTTGTTCCAACATCTACATTTGTTACTTGTCGAGGCATTCTGACAGGTTGACGTAAGTGGACTAGGAAACGGTTATTCTTTGAGGAAGCATACCTGCGAAACTAGTCAGGAATAAACTTAGACTAAGACTCCTGTGTTTCCTACTCCACTTTCGTCATTTGTTACTTTGTTATCATTAGTGAAAAGAACAAGATATTCTGCCCTCGCGCAATGGCTCACGAATGTGTTGAATCAAGAAACTTTCCAAAATAGAATAAGGCTCATAATTTATATGTTCCGCCCCATAGGCAGGGCCGTGGCCAGGAATTAAAGTTGGTGTGGGGGGGGTGTTAATCATGCTTTAGGTGGTCTGCCGCTGTACTGCACACACACACACACACACACACACACACACACACATATATCTATATATATATATATATATATATATATATATATATATATATATATATATATATATATATATATATATATTCGTTGATGATATTTGATATGCCTATAATGATAGCAATAGTTTTATACTATATATATATATACATCATGTATCACAAATTCACCATAAACTTAGCTTATTTTTTGCAAGTTTTCTGGTGTAGTGTATTTATAATACTTTAGAGTAAAAATAAAATTGGGGGTTTGATTGGATTTTGGGGGCTAACACCCCCCCCCTCCATAGCCCTCCGTCGTTACGGCCTTGCCCATACAATTACCGGCAAGTTGAAATCTTCAAAAAATAATAGCATCCTTCTCACTGCAAATGTCTAAAATCTGTTTATACAATTCATCATCACTATTTTGATTTGGGATTGGTGGTCGGTAAACAAGATATAAAGTAAGTTTTTTTCGGATCCTGTGCAAAATTTCACCCATTTTGTGACGATGTCGATTATTTGCAATTTAGTCGTTTTCTTTGGGTGCAGGAGCGAGTCTGAAAAGAAAATCCACAGCCACATTCTGTGGCCGTTCGGCACTGAATATTAAGTACCTTTTTCTACTATACTCTGCTAAGAATCATCTGTCCTCAGTGTTTATCCAAGATTCAGTGAGGAAGGGGAGGAAGAGAAGAAAGGGGAGGAGGAAAAAGAAGAGGAGGAGGGGAGGAGAAGGAAAAGGAGGAGGAAGAGGAGAAGTAAGAAGAAGAGGAGGGAGTGGAGAAGGGGAGGAAGAGGAGGAGGAGGAAAAGGAGGAGGAAGAAAAGGTGGTGGTGGAAGGAAGGGAGGAGGAGGAAGAGAAAGAAGAAGAGGAGGAAAAGGAAGAAGAAGAGGAGGAGGAGGAAGAGGAGGAGAAGGAGGAGGAGGAGGTAGTACCACGTGTAACGGCAAGGCTCCAGGGTGTGGTGTTCTATAAAAACAACGGGTTGGATCCAGAATGTTTTATTGACAAAATTACAGGTTATTTAAACAAATGTATCGGCTCAGGCGATCTGTGTGACTGGGCCAATCACGTGCGAGGCGTGAGCCAATCAGGGGCGGCGTATGATAGTAGGTCGACCGGCCGAGGTCACTTACCTGACTGGTGAGGTCGACGCGCTTCCTGATCTGACCTTGCGCGATGTCACCAGCAAATTCGTGTACTCTAACCCGCGAACAGTTACTTGACTTCATGTAGACAGCAGGAACCTTGCAGACGAAATAGTATAAGTAGTACCGCGGGAGAACGCTACAAGCGTCACTATATATATATATATATATATATATATATATATATATATATATATATATATATATATATATATATATATATATATATATATATATATATATATATATATATATATAAAAAGGCAGAAGTTGTCGTTATATCTCATATGTTTATATAGAAACCTCCTCCCCAGCCCTAACTTGCTCTCAAGGTGTTTTTATGTAGATATACTCGTATCAATTTTAATATTAGTTAAGTTGGGGAGTAATTTCTGTCGTTAAAAAAAAAAAAAAAAAAAAAAAAAAAAAAAAAAAAAGCGCTTGGAGCGTTCTCTCACGCCAGTATACGTACAAAGACATAAGACTTTTTGGTCTATAACTAGGCCGGATACGAAAAAATAGATAAATAAACAAATGAATAAGCAAATAAATAGATAAGTAAATGAATAAATAAATAAATAGATAATGATAAATGATAAACAAACAAATAAATAATAATAGATAAATAAAAAAAATCAAATTAATAAATAAAATAAAATATAATAAATGGCAGGCATTATAGTATCTTGCTTAGGTGTTTATCTAAATGAATATTAAAACTTCGAACTGTGTTACATGGCACTGCCTCTACAGGAAGTTTATTCCATATATTTACTACACGGTTGGTTAAGTTGTTTCTACCCACTTACAAATTAAATCTACTTCTTGACAGTTTGAGACCGTTATTTCTTGTCTGATTCGCAGTGTGATTTTTTTTTTTTTTTTTTTATGTTGTCAATTCCCGTTATAATCTTAGAGACCTGTATCAAATCGCGCCTGAGTCTACGTTTTTTTTAGGGAAAACATATTCATATATTTTAGTCGATTTTCGTATGATTTATCTTTTATATTTAGAATCAGTTTTGTGGCTCGCCGTTGTACTTTTTCTGTCAATGTCTTTAATGAGATTCGGTGATCATACGGATATAGCATCTTCCAAATGTGAATGAACTAACGATATATATAGCTTGTTAATGACAGATGGACTTTTAAAATCAAAAGATCGCGTAATCAGTTCTAGAATCTTATCTGCTTTCTCTGAGGCGGAAATAAACTGCTTAGATGATTTGAGATCATTACGCCGAGATCCTTTTCACTACCCACTTTTATTAATAAATTTCCAAATCACTTGTAATCGTATTTATTTTCATTTTTACCTATGTGCATAACCTTACATTTACTTGGGTTAAATTTCATTAGCCACTTTTCAGACCATTGCTGTAGTTTATCTAAATATTCTTGAATATCTAATTGGTTTAAGTGATCATTTACCATTCCGCACAGATTTGTATCATCAGCAAATTTGGAAAGAATAGATTTCAGTCCATGGTCTATATAATTTATAGATACTATGAACAGAAGTGGCCCAAAAACGGAACCCTGAGGAACTCCACTCGTAACATTTTTTCCATCTAGAAGTTTTGTCATTTAGATCAACTCTCTGCAATCGTTTAACCAATTACTAGTCCATCTATAGGCTACCACTAATTCCGTATGGAGCTAGTTTAGCAATAGTCTTTCGTGTAGATGAATAGATTAACAAATAGATGAATACTGTAAATATATTAATAAAAGATAGATAAACAAATAGATGAAAAATAGATAAATAGATTGATGAATAAATGAATAAATGAATAGATTAATAAATTAATAAGTGAATAAATGAATAAATGTATAAATAAATTAATTAATATATTAATAAATCAAAAAATGAATAGATAGATAGATAAATAAATAAATAGATAAATAAATAAATAAATGAATAAATAACCAAATAAATAAACCACTAAATTAACAAAAATCTATAACAAAAGATAAGTAGATGAGGAAATAAAAAACAATAAACAAATAAATATATAAATATATATAGATAGAGTACATTAACTATTCGATTAATCATATTATCGAGTAATAAACAGTAATGGAGATGGGCATTGCGTGGAAGGGGAAGATGGAGACTTTGTTGTTGTTGTTGTTGTTGTTGTTGTTGTTGTTGTTGTTGTTGTTGTTGTTGTTGCTGCTGCTGCTGCTGCTGCTGCTGCTGCTGCTGCTGCTGCTGCTGCTGCTGCTGCTGCTGCTGCTGCTGCTGCTGCTGCTGCTGCTGCTGCTGCTGCTGCTGCTGCTGCTGCTGCTGCTGCTGCTGCTGCTGCTGCTGCTGCTGCTGCTGCTGCTGCTGCTGCTATTGCTGCTGTTGGTGGTAATGGTGATGGTGGTAACGATGGTGGTGGTTGTGGTGGAGGTGGGTGTGGCAATGGTACCACCGAACATGTCGTGCGGTGACTCACTCATACATGAGGAGGAGGAGGAGGAGGAGGACGAGGAGGAGGAGAGGAAAAAAAAGGAGTGGGAATAGGAGTGGGAATAGGAGTGGGAGGAGGAGGAGGAGGAGGACGAGGAGGAGGAGAGGAAAAAAGAGGAGTGGGAATAGGAGTGGGAGGAGGAGGAGGAGAGGAAAAAAGAGGAGCGGGTAAAAGAGTGGGAGGAGGAGGTGGAGGAGGAGGAGGGGGGAATGAGGAGAAGAGGGAGATGAAAGAGGAGGGGTAGGGGCGGAGGAGTAGAGGAGGAGGAGGAGCAGAGGAGGAGGCGGGGGTGGAGGTGGGGTGGAGGAGGATCAGGGGAAGGAGAAGGGGGAGGAGGAGAGGTAGGAAGAGAGGGAGGAGAAGAGGGAAGAGTAGATAGGAGGAGAAGAGCGAGGAGGAGGAGAGGAGGAGAGGGAGGAGTGAGAGAGAGGGGGGAGAGGGAAGAGGAGAGGGAGGAGTAGATAGGAGGAGAAGAGGAAAGTGAGAGAGAAGGAGGAATAGGAGGAAACGGAGGAAGAGAAGGAAGAGGGGAGACGGAGGAGGAGGAAGAAGAGGAGGAGGAGGAAAAGGCGAAGGAGGTGTGGGAAGAGAAGGAAGAGAAAGAAGAGGAGGAGAAGGAGGAGTGGGAGGAGGAGAAGGAAGTGATAGACGGGGCCGAAGAGGAGGACGAAGAAAAAGGAGAAGAGGAAGAAAAGGAGGAGGAAGAGGAGAAGGAAGTGATAGACGGGGCCGAAGAGGAGGACGAAGAAAGAAGGAGAAGTTGGAGAAGAAGTTGGAGGAAGAGAAGGAGGAGTAGGAGGAGGAGAAGGAAGTGATAGACGGGGCCGAAGAGGAGGACGAAGAAAAAGGAGAAGAGGAAGAAAAGGAGGAGGAAGAGGAGAAGGAAGTGATAGACGGGGCCGAAGAGGAGGACGAAGAAAAAGGAGAAGAGGAAGAAAAGGAGGAGGAAGAGGAGAAGCAAATGGTGGAGGAGGAGGAGGAGGAGGAGAAGAGGGAAGATGAGGAGAAAAGAGAGAAGAAGAAAAGGAATAGAGCGAAAGGAGGATAGGGAGGAGGAGGAGGAGGAGGATAAGGAGAAAAAGAGGGAAGAGGAGAAGGAGAGCGAAAGGAGGATGGGGAGGATGAAGGGGAGAGCGAGAAGAAGATAGAGAGGAGGAGAAGGAGAAGGAGGAAGAGAGCGAGACGAGAACAGGAAGGAAGAGGAGAGGGAGGAGGAGAGGTGGAGAGGGAGGCGGTGGAAAAGAGGGAGTAGGAGCAAAAGAGGGAGGATGATATGAAGGAGGAAGAGGAGGAGAGGGAAGAGGAAGAGAGAAACGGGGATGGAGGTGGTGGCTGAGACAGAGGAGGGGGAATAGGAAGAGGTGACACGGAGGAGGAGGAGGAGGAGGAGGAGGAGGAGGAGGAGGAGGCTCGAGGGTCCACCAGGGGAGGAGGGTGATGCGTTTCCTCCCACTTTCACCCCGTGGGAGTGAGGGAGTGAGGGAGTGAGGGAGTGAGGGAGTTTCCCCCGACGACGACGACGACGATGACGACTTGAAGGGCAGAAGGGCCCATCCCATAACCAGACCTGCCCGTCGGTGAGCCTCCCACACAACCGCGCCCGGATGAAACACCTCTGGGCGGTTGCGACGGCGGCGGAGGCGCGGGTGTAGAGGCCAAGGTCAGGGCGGCCAACCCCAGCGGTCCCGGGATCGGGGACCGTTTCCGGAACCGCCTGGGTCTGACACAGATCCGGACAGATCCTCCGTGACTACCGTCGACGTCACTGTCACAGACATCGAGAGAAGGACAGAGAGACAGAAGACAGGCACGCGAAAGCGCGCACGCAGAAGAAATCAAATTTGGTTTTGTTGACCACTCACGCACAGCACTGACAGATCCCCGTTATTGGAAGAGGAGGAGGAGGAGGAGGAAGAGGAGGAGGAGGAAGAGGAGGAGGAGGAAGAGGAGGAGGAGGAGGAGGAGGAGGAGGAGGAGGAGGAGGAGAAGGTCGACCAGGTGTGTGTGTGTGTGTGTGTGTGTGTGTGTGTGTGTGTGTGTGTGTGTGTGTGTGTGTGTGTGTGTGTGTGTGTGTGTGTGTGTGTGTGTGTGTGTGTGTGTGTGTGTGTGTGTGTGTGTGTGTGAGAGAGAGAGAGAGAGAGAGAGATTCACCATGTTCTTGCATCACGTGTTGGACTCGTGATCGACAGCTATTTCCGTCCCGGAAGAGAGCTCAGAGCTCATATATGACCGATCTATGGGTAATGCTGTGACCTTACACGCACACACACACACCCAACTCCCCGCCCACGAGAGTTGGAGTAACAACTCGCAGCGCAGTGGGATTCGAACCCGGACCCCCGTAGTGGCAGCCGGGAACTCTAACCACTGTGCCACGAGTGTGTATATATATATCTGTGTGTGTGTGTGTGTGTGTGTGTGTGTGTGTGTGTGTGTGTGTGTGTGTGTGTGTGTGTGTGTGTGTGTGTGTGTGTGTGTGTGTGTGTGTGTGTGTGTGTGTGTGTGTATTTACCTAATTGTAATATACATGACAAGAGCTGAGCCTGAGGTCCTGTGTCTGTCTCCATCGGTCAAAATTGGCCTTAGATTCACTTATGTTTTTTTGATTGGACCATTTCCTGATCTAGGCTATTCCACAATTTGATTCACCGGTGCGGAAAACTCTGTGATTGACTCTGTGTGTGTGTGTGTGTGTGTGTGTGTGTGTGTGTGTGTGTGTGTGTGTGTGTGTGTGTGTGTGTGTGTGTGTGTGTGTGTGTGTGTGTGTGTGTGTGTGTGTGTGTGTGTGTGTGTGTGTGTGTGTGTGTGTGTGTGTCTTTGTGTGTATGTGTGTGTGTGTGTGTGTGTGTGTGTGTGTGTGTGTGTGTGTGTGCGCGTGGGTGGATGTGTGTGTGTGTGTGGGTGTTTTTTAAGGTGCAGCCACGGTTTGATTGCAGTCGTCACAAGTCTTCCTTCCTCTTCTTGATACCATCGCTTCCTCAGTTCCTTTCCCGAATCAACACAATCCCCCACCACGACACACTTCAGATATTCTGTTCTGGATGACGCCGGATGATTTTATTCGGTCCAGAAGACGTCCCGTTTCCAGGGGCACAAGCATGGGGGAAGATCCTTGAGGAAAGTGCAAGAGGTCCCATTGTAACGGGATGGGTGTAACGGTATCGTTACATGATCTCCACCAACCGTTACTTGCAGGCACAAGATGTAACGGGGTCGTTACATCATCTCCAGAAAGGGGTTACTTGCACACACAAGATGTAACGGGGTCGTTACATCATCTCCAGAAAGGGGTTACTTGGTATACACCTTTTAAGTTTTGTTCTTTATTTGTCACACTTTAAGAAACTTAGATACACGTTCTACACAGTCTTAACACTAGGGCACGTCACAAGAACCGACGCTGGTCCGCGTCTTGCCAGAGAGTTTTGCTCTCCGGAAGTGCCGAATGGACAAGTTCTTGAGTTGCCTTGAATCGTGATCTTAACATTAATCTCTTGTTAGTTTGTTGTCCCACATGGGTGGGGCAACTGCATTAATTACGTATTGATGTCTACTACCATACATGTTAATTATATATCCAGGGGAGGACCGTCAGTATACGTAATATCGTATGTCAGTACTGGGTGGCTACTAGATTGATCGCGTGTGTTCGTGTGTGTGTGTGTGTGTGTGTGTCGTTTGGTGCCTGGCAGTGCTGTTCACACGAGCACGAAGTGTTGTGTCGGCAAGTTTGAGAGGAGTGCTTAGCTCAGCGTTTGATGCTTGACTGTCGGCGGACAGTGAGTTAGTGAGTGAGGAAGTGGGTTATATGACTGGGCGATACTACTCGTCATGTATATGAGGCGTATACACCATCACAGCATCCTTTGACTCTGGACGTCTCAACCGTTTCTTCCTGATGTTCCTCAGAGACTGGGTTGGCCTCACCCGAAGCGTCTCCTACCCAGGAAGTTTGTCTCACCCTCTTGGGTGTCGAGGAGGGGAGGGGAAGGGGGGGAGGATCATAAACCGAAGTAACAACGAACTGTGAAGCAGGTGCCTCCGCTAGGAAAATAAAAATAGGTACACAAATAAGCAAACAAACAAATAAAAAAGCAAACTTCGAAAGTGTTTACTCATGAGTCCAAACACTGTTTTTTGATCCTTTTCTTCTCTCCGACTCCTAGCGGTTTAATTAATTTCAGAGAGACCTTTGATCCTCGTCAGTGGCCAGGCTAGTGCCAGTCATTTGTGAACGTATCAGCAAACATCGCTTTAGCTTAATTTCTTCCTATCCCTGCGACTACATAAGATTAAGAAATGGATGTCACGGACCTCACAGGACGTCCCAAGGACCAGGCTAATCATCCGACCCGTTTCGACTGCCGTCACCATCATAGTAGGATCATCATCACACTATCATCACCAACACCATCGCTCCGTGAGTTCTGCGATGTTTACGTTTGATGCGGCGCGAACCTCCGGGGTTCGAATCCCCGATCGGGGTGGTTGAAGTGTCAGTGGCCTCTGAGTCTAAGAGGCATTTCCTGTGACTGATTGCCCTGTTCCCGATGCAGGTGAGGTCGGTCGGTCGGGCAGCCCCCCCCCCTCCCCCCTTTCGCTGCGATGTGAGGAAGTGGGTGGCTGGTTCCCACAGATGAATAAAATCGTCTAATGTACAAACCAATCGTCTTTACCTCCTTCTCCTCCTCCTCCTCCTCCTCATCCCACTCCCCTGACTTTTGAGTGGCACATCCCATGCCTGGTGAAGTCGACCTCGCGTAAGCTTGGCAGATGGGTAAGTCTTACGTGTAGGATCTATAATAAGGTCGAATTAATTGATTAATCAGTTCATTGATTCATTAATATATAGATACAAATATTAATAAAAACAAATGTAGATAAAACGATAGATAAATTAAATGAATAATTTAGGTGTTTATCAAAAAGATTTTTTAAAATTCGAACTATGTTAAATTTAATTCCTTTGGCTGGATATCTATTCTATTCACTAATTACACGTCTGGCAAAGTATTTCTACCTCCTCTAAGTGATATCTATATCCTGAGAGCTAAAGTCCTTCATTTCTCTTCCCGTTAGTAATCAATGTCAAAACATTAATAAAAAAAGTATGGGACCACACAGAAACGGGAAAGTGAAAGTGCGGACTATAGTTTGTGCGTTCTAAGGAGTCCGCTTAGGACGTGGCATACGTCGTGGGAAATCAACCCTTGTACATTCTCTCTCTCTCTCTCTCTCTCTCTCTCTCTCTCTCTCTCTCTCTCTCTCTCTCTTTATTTCCCATTTATGCGCTATTTGAAATTGTTTCTTTTATATTCTGTATATAGTAAAGGGAGCTGTTTATTACAACGAGTATCACATTTCAGGATTGTAACAACGATTGCGTATACCCCATTCCACTTGTCTCACCTGTTAGACCTCGGCGTGGCAACGTGGGGAGGAAAAAGCGCTGTTGCCACGTGCCGTAGAATTTATTCAAATATTTGTTATAATCCTTGAGACCTCGGCGTGGCAACGTGGGGAGGAAAAAGCGCTGTTGCCACGTGCCATAGAATTTATTCAAATGTTTGTTATAATCCTACACAGTGATACTCGTTGTACAGCACAGCTTCCTTTACTATATACAGAATATAATAAAAATCAAATAGCACATAGCTGGGAAATAAAAGGAAGAGCCATGTACTAAGTTTGATTTGGCAGACTAGCTAGATATTTGACAGAGTAGCTAGATATTTGACAGAATTGCTAGTACTAAATCACGAAGTATGCCACACTGTGAATGGAGCGCACATACTATAGTGATCGATATAATTGGCTGACATTAGCTGGATTTTTTTAATCCAAAAGATCGCGCTACCAATCCCATTATCCTATTTTCTTTCTCTAAGACAGATACAATTCTTTAATGATTTAAGGTCATTACTGATAATTACACAAAGATCCATTTCATTCTCCACTTTGATTAGAGTTCTTCTATGTAACCTACAGTTACTGTGTTAGTTTTACCTATATGCATAACTGCACTTATTTGGGATAAATTTCATTGGCCACTTCTGAGACCATTGCTTTGGTGCATCAGATCTAAACATTTTTTCAATATTTGGATGATTCGAGAAACCATTTGCTATTCCGCACAGCTGGAGGTATGTTTTGTTCGGTGCTTTTATTGCTCAGTGATCGTTCATGGCTCAATGATGATCGTCAAACGATTATCCAGAGCACTAATTCTTTGTTTTTGAATGGTGTTGTTTTGCTTTGAGCTGCAAACAGGGAATCTGATCATTTTAACCGAACCTCTCAACGTGTTTACCCAAATGGGATGTCAAGTAGGATGCGCGTCACCCGACATTGGCTGTGGTAGGTTGATGCAAGTCAATATCACTTATATATAGCATGAACAAAACCGGCCCTAGAGCGGAACGCTGAGGAACTCCACTGATCACACCTTTCCAACTCAGAACAACTCGCTGTTTACGATTATTCAACCAGCATCTAATCCAGAATTAGTATATTACCTCTTATTCTATGCTAAATTAGTTTAGTTCGTAGTCTCTTGTGTAGGACAGTATCAACAATTTTCACGAAGTTCAAACATATCAGATTTACACCATTCCTCCAAATCTTCGCTTCCCCCTAAAGAGATCTGGAGAATATGTACAGGTCATCCAGTCCACCTTGTTACGTGGGGGAGTGGGGATGTGGGGAAAGAAGCAAACGCGCCACGCCTTGTGTAACCCACCGAATCAGGAGCGCGGATTATATGCCCTGTCACGGTGGCTGCTGCCCTCCCTATTTCCCCGGGGCTCCAGACTCAGTGAGTGGGTCACTCTTACGCAACCTCGAGGGTCGGGGTGTTGGTCAATACTGACAAAGGTAGGTTTTTCTCTCAGCTTTCGTGGATTCCTTTCTTCGAATTTTGAAAAGAGAGAATTATACGTATAATACCAATAATTAGAATTATAACAAAAATTGTATATGTACAAAAAGCTCTTTTCTCTGTTATCGTTATCATTATCATTATTATTATTATTATTACTATTATTATTACTATTATTATTATTATTATTATTATTATTATTATTATTTTTATTATTATTATTATTATTATTATTATTATTCTTGTTGTTGTTGTTGTTGTTGTTGTTGTTGTTGTTGTTGTTGTTGTTGTTGTTGTTGTTGTTGTTGTTGTTGTTGTTGTTATTATTATTATTATTATTATTATTATTATTATTATTATTATTATTATTATATTATTATTAATTGTTATTATTATTATTATTATTATTATTGTCATTGTTATCATTATTATTATTATTATTATTATTATTATTATTATTATTATTATTATTATTATTATTATTATTATTATTATTATTATTATTATTATTATTATTGTCATTATTATTATTATTGTCATTATTATTATTATTGTCATTATTATTATTATTATTATTATTATTATTATTATTATTATTATTATTATTATTATTATTATTATTATTATTATTATTATTATTATTATTATTGTCATTATTATTATTATTATTATTATTATTATTATTATTATTATTATTATTATTATTATTATTATTATTATTTTTATTATTATTATTATTATCATTATCATCATCATTATCGTCATCATCATCATTATCATTATCATGATTATTGTTATTATCATTATTATTATCATTATCATTACTATTATTATTGTTATTATTATCATTATTATTACTATTATTATTATTATTATTATTATTATTATTATTATTATTATTATTATTATTATTATTATTATTATTATCATCATCATCATTATCATTATCATGATTATTTATAGAAGTTCGCTGGCTGAGCGGGTTAGGGGGTCGTTACTTGCGGCGAAGATCGAGGAGATGGCGGTACGAACCCTGCCACCGGCGAAGTTAAACCAAGGGTAAGGTTCATTAAATTTCACGCTATAAAGTCCTCTGTGAGGGGCACCGTCCTAGCCTTCCGATAGAGGGGAGTTTGTGACGTTAAACCATATCACATCATTATTATTACCATTGTGCTAATGTTACTCATATCATATCGAATCGATTTAAACATGCCTATAGAGGTCTTTAAGGGGAATATAAATTTAGTGGTGTCGAGTGATCTCAATGCTATAATAGAAGATGTACTAATAGATGAAACAGCAGGAAGGTTTGGGGTTTCCAGTAAGAATTATAGTGGAGAAATTATTATTATTATTATTATTATTATTATTATCATTATCATTATCATCATCATTATCATTATCATGATTATTATTATTATTATTATTATTATTATCATTATTATTAATTATTATTATTATTGTCATTATTATTATTATTATTATTATTATTATTATTATTATTATTATTATTATTATTATTATTATTATTATTATTATTATTATTATTATTATTATTATTATTATCATCATCATCATTATCATTATCATGATTATTTATAGAAGTTCGCTGGCTGAGCGGGTTAGGGGGTCGTTACTTGCGGCGAAGATCGAGGAGATGGCGGTACGAACCCTGCCACCGGCGAAGTTAAACCAAGGGTAAGGTTCATTAAATTTCACGCTATAAAGTCCTCTGTGAGGGGCACCGTCCTAGCCTTCCGATAAAGGGGAGTTTGTGACGTTAAACCATATCACATCATTATTATTACCATTGTACTAATGTTATTCATATAGTATTGAATCGATTTCAACATGCCTATAGAGGCCTTTGAGGGGAATATAAATTTAGTGGTGTCGAGGGATCTCAATGCTATAATAGAAGATGTACTAATAGATGAAACAGCAGGAAGGTTTGGGGTTTCAAGTAAGAATTATAGTGGAGAAATTATGTTAGTGTTGTGTTTAGATAGTTAATGATATAAAACACGGTATTTAAGAAGAGATCTAAACAGAGGTATGCACAGGAAAAGGTGGCGGAAGGAAGAGTGATTTGATAGGGCATTCATGGAAAATGTAGTGGCATCCAAACGAAGAATTGGAAGAATTCTGAACGTTCATGTTTTCATGTGATACAGTGAGGGATTGCCTTTTTTTTTTTTTTTTTTAGATGGGAAATTTAGATGGAGGAAAAGTGGAGAAAGGGAAACGGAGTGGAGTACAAAGGTGCTATGAGTAAACAAAGTGAATGAGAATGTTCAAGGGAAAGAACAAAGAAAATAAGAGAAGCGTAGAGGTGGTTGTAGATTTGTAATTTATCTACATCAGTTTTGGTGAGACAAACGAAGTGATGTTGCGTTGGCTTATGTCTTCGTCTTCTCTCCCATACAGTCTTCCGGACAACTCCGAGGAGAACTCGGGGAGTTGTCAAATTCTATTTACAAGGTATAAGTTGGCTGTTGCCACTAAGCTTAAAAATAATATTTTGTTTTCTCCTATATCTACAATATACATTCCAGGGACTGAGTCTGGACTCTCAGCATCCATGCATGGGATATATTTACATCATGAATGTAGTAAGCGCTGAAACTATAAGTTGTTTTATGAAACGATTAGACAACTTTATGGATGGGGATGACAGGTGGTGATGGATACGGAGCTGCCTAGTGTAGGCCTTATGGTCTCTTGCAGTCTCCTTCATTCTTATATTCTTATAAGATAGGGAACATAAAAGAAATATGTTGCACGTGTGCCGGTAAATAATTAGTGTTGACATATGCTGATTTGGTAGGTTGGCAATGTTGAACACTGATGTCTCGGTTGTTTGGCCAGGTGTTTGGGTGTGGTCCGAAGCGACTGGCTCCTCTGGTCACTGTCAGATCCGACCATAATAGTGGTCCCTTGGGAGTTAGATCCGAGCACAATGGTGGGTCCTTTGAGAGTTGTCTGGAGACGTCGGAGTTCTCTCTCACACTACATGCGTGCGTGCGCGCGAGTGCAAGCTAGACATCTAAAGGACTGAATCTTCTTTTCAATCATCTTGCAACATAGTGAGAGATAAAGAGGACGCCCGGAATTTAAGCGAGTGAGAAAAGAGATATTTAAAATGTGTTTGAGATGAAGTGTTCGAGAAATATGGTGGGGATTTCGAGGATGGATAGAGTAACAAATGGGGTGGTGAGGTGGAGAGCAGGGGTCGAAAGGGAGTTGGAAGAGAGAGCGGATGAAAAATTATTGGGATGGTTTGGGCACATGGAAAGCATGGGTGAGGCAACATTAACAAAAATAGTGTGGAAGGCAGAGGATGAGGAAGTAAATTTGGGGGAAAGACTAAAAATGGGATGGATGGACAAGGTGAAGGGGAATGTCTATTGAGTATGGAAGAGTAAAGGTAAGACATAGGTGTGAGTGGGGAATGGTTGTGTATAGATGATAAACTGACGCGGTCCAAAGGGAATTCTCCTCGATTTTTCTTCTAATCACTCATGAATGGACGAGGATGCAAGGTCGCCATATAGGGTTAAACCAGCTTCGGATGCCTGGTTCTGCAGTGGAGTCTCTACCACCACAATCACCACCATCGCCATCATCATAATCAATTATAGAAATATAATTAAAGTGGTCTTATATTGAGAAAATATTCATTACTTTCTCTCCTGAGCTGGGGGTGGGGGTGGGGGGTAAGTGACCTATAGGAGACAAAATCTATGGGGCCCAAGAGACACTGATCGTGGACAGCTATGATGATAATAAAAATAGTATTAATAGAAATTAAAAATTAGAAATAATTGTAAAAGCAATATTAACAATAGCACTATATATACTGTATACCGTATATATATATATATATATATATATATTTATATATATATACATATATATATACAGTATATATATATATATATATATATATATATATATGTATGTATGTATGTATGTATATATGTATGTATGTATGCATGTATGCATGTATGTATACAATGATAATAGTAATACAATAAGAATAGCCATCAAGCAGTCTGGCGGGAAACCGCTAGTCCACACCTCAACTGTGCGACCTTGACGCAAATGTTATGCAGACATGACGTCACGCCGTCGCGCGTCAGCAGACTGCGCCGTCTTTGTGCGTTTTGCACAAAGACTTACTTCTCCCACGCTTTTCCAAGTTGTTATCTTTCATAATTAACTTTTATAACCAACACACATTTACCAAACCGGAGTGGAAAAGGTTTTCAAATGTCTAGCGTTGATTAGCTCTAAAATAATATGAAAAGAGAAAGATATTTAGTATTTCGTCGGCGATAGTGAGCGCTTCTGTCTGTGGTCAATATAAAACTGAAGACTGGAATCATGTAAGCGGTAAAGGAGACTTGAGGAAAACAATACAAAAGATTGTAGAAGATAAAAGTGACTCAGCATTTTTTATTAATTGAAATTAATCTCAGATTATAGAATAATATTGCTTTACCCAGGTCCCCAGAGACGTCGTTGAAGTCTCTAAAAATGGAGTAATAGTTGCGTACACTTTGTTTAGTCAATACTTCATACGTAGAACAGAAGAAACATGCACACATATATACGTATATATGTATATATATATATATATATATATATATATATATATATATATATATATATAAATATTTGTGAATTTAGGCAGCAGATTTTCCTATAAACATATTTGGTTGAAGAATACAGCTGTTTCTGCATAAATGATATTCTTACTGAGATTTTCTACTTACCTCATTTTAGACTCCTGCGTAGAATTCGACACTGAGATTCTTGTGCCACAAACAGTGAAACACAGCGGATGGTTATTTTTTATAATCACGACGTTTTGCACACATTGTGGCTTATCAAGTGTTAGATACAACACATATCATTGACAGATATAAATATATAAGTAATAGGGGAGTTCACATAATGTTCAAATATTATGATGAGGGGGAAATAATTTTACTTGTAATCAGAAAAATAGAAAATCTCAGTAAGAAGATCAGTAATGCAGAGAGCTGAATTCTTCGACCAAATATATATATATAGATATATATATATATATATCTATATATATAATATATATTTAGATATATATGTATGTATATATATATATATATATATATATATTTATATATATATATGTATGTATATATATATATATATATATAATATATATATTTATATATATTTTTATGTATATATATATATATATATATTTTATATATTTATATATATACTATATATTTTTATATATATATATATATATATTTTTTATTTATATATATATATATAATGTATGTATATATATATATATATATATATTTATATTTGTATATATATGTTTACCGTATATATATATATATATGTATATATATATTTATATATATATATATGTATGTATATATATATAAAAAAAAAAAAAAAAATATATATATATATATATATATATATATATATATATATATATATATATACAAAATATGCAAGTAACCACAAGGAAAATAAGAACTTGATAACCGAACGTTTTCGTCTATTTAAGACATCATCATATGTACCTTTGAAAATGTCTTAAATAGAGGAAAACGTCTGTTACCAAGTTCTCATTTTGCTAGTGGTTACTTGCACATATATGTATATACATACATACATACATATATATATATATATATATATATATATATATATATAAATATATGTACATATATACATATATATATATATATATATATATATATATATATATATAAGCATGTATATACAGGAAGAACCACAATGAAAGACAAACTTACGAAGCAGAACACTATCGTGTATTTTTATCTTCAAAGCTAGGTACAGAAACGTAATTTCCTTTCTGTACTAAACATTGAAGATGTAATACACTAAAAGGTTCCGTTTCGTCAGTTTATATATTCTAGTAATTACTCTTGCATTTGTGAACACATGTTTCGAATTTGTAAAGTATCTACATTTAGAGAATCTACGCTGGTTAAATTTAACAAAGGTGACCGGTAAATTCTCAAATGTATTCCTGAAATGTTAAACCGTAGTTTTCATAGCTTTAATCTTCTCTTAAATGTAGTCAATTTGTAGTGGTTTGGTTCGAACAAGCCAGGGAAAATGAAATTCACTTTGGTCTCTTATTCTAATCTCTTTGGTAAAACCACAAGTAATAGCCACTGGTTAGTGGATTTGATCAGTCGTAGCTGGACGGTGAGCCTAACGTCAGAGGCGGTGGCGGCTGATGACGGCGAGGCTCGATGGAACTGCTACAAGACTGGACGAGATGTTGTTGCTGCTGCCGTGGCTATTACCATTCTGTCCTGACTAGCCGCCGCTGCCCTATTTAAGGGTCGCTCGCGGCTCAGCGTAGTTGGCAAGAGAGGTCGCTAGCCGCTCGAGAACCATTTGCTGGCTCCTGATTGGCTAGCTCATATTCACCTCTTGCCAACTATGGGAAGTGTGTGACCGCCTGTGGCTGCGTCACTACACCACTCCCCCTCTCTTCGAGAGCGGGCGTCGAGGGAGATAGGGAGCGACGCGCGCGACGTGGTTGAAACGGTGTGGCCTTCGTATCACTCGCCCAAAACGTGTGGTCATTCCATCAGGGGGCATGTCTGGCGAGGAGGGCCTTGATGGAGGGGGGCTCGAATGCAGGGTGGTGTGGTCGAAGTCAGATGCCTGGCGAGGTGGGGTCGGTTGAGTATGGAGCTGTGGAGACATAAGGTTGGGTGAGAATTGTTGCATTGCATGGTAGAGTGGGGGCGTAGGGTGGGGAGGATCTTGCGGGGTGCCGGGAACAGTTGTAGAAGGATGTGGTTGCGGGGTGGGAGAAGGAGAAGGGTTCGCTGTCGTGTGCGTGTGATCTGTGTATGGTGAAGAGTCAGGGGCAGGAGGGGAGTGTTGGTTTGGAAGGGAGAGTGTTTCGGGGGGTGAGGAATGACTTGGTTCGGTGGTGAGGATGGGGTTAGGACCATGTTGTAAGATGTATTGTAGTGGCCCTGGAGGGGAGTGTTGGTTTGGAAGGGAGAGTGTTTCGGGGGGTGAGGAATGACTTGGTTCGGTGGTGAGGATGGGGTTAGGACCATGCTGTAAGAGGTATTGTAGTGGCCCTGGAGGTTTGGTAGGGGGATTGATGGGGAGATGGGCCGGCTTGAGCCTGTCGATGGAGACGCTATCCGGTTTGGCACCTCGGTTGATCACGAAGTACTTTGGTGATCTGCTGAGGACTCGGAAGGGGCCGTCGTATGGGCGCTGAAGAGGAGCTCGTGTGGAGTCTTTCCTGACGAAGACGTGGTCACTTGTAGACAGGGCCGGGGGAAGGTGCTCCGGCTGTGGTTGTGGTGGACGAGGGGGTGTTGGACGGGTGTTGGCGAATGTGTCCTTGATGAGTTGGAGGAGGGCGTGACGATCCGGATCGCCGACGGCAGGCGTGGCAATTTCCCCAGGGAGGCGAAGGTTCTCAGCGTAAAGTAGCTGCGATGGGGAAATGTCATTGTCGACCTTAGGTGTGACGCGGATCGTGAGAAGCACCAGGGGAAGGGCGTCGACCCAGTCGCATGAGGGTTGTGCCTTCAGCGACTCCTTCAGTTGGCGGTGGAACCGTTCCACGAGTCCATTGGCTTGGGGGTGGTAAGCGGTGGTCCGGTTACGTTTGGTGCCAAGGAACTTGAGGAGGCTGGACCATAGGTCAGATTCGAACTGGGAGCCCCTATCGGTGACAATGATGTGAGGTGCGCCGAATCTGGATACCCATCCAGAGAGGAAAGCACGGGCGGTCGTCTCGGCGGATATATCCGGAAGGGGGATCGCTTCTGGCCACCTGGTGTACCTGTCGATACACGTAAGGAGGTAACGCATGCCGCGAGAAGGCGGAAGGGGGCCCACAATGTCCACATGAACTGACTGGAAACGTGCCGTTGGTGCAGGAAAACGCTGGAGTGGTGCGTGGACGTGGCGCGTAACCTTGGCCGTCTGGCAGGGGAGGCAGGTCCGGGTCCATTGTCTGACATCCTTGTTGATGCCTGGCCAGACGACTCGATCCGTGATGAGGCGTTGTGTCGCGCGGATGCCCGGATGACTGTGGTCATGGAAGGAGGAGAAGACGTCCTTACGGTGACAGGCGGGGATGTACGGACGGGGTTTGCCTGTGGAGATGTCACACCACAATGGTACGGGGTTGTTGGGAAGCTGTCTTAGCTGTAGGGACGAGGTGTCGTGCATACGTAGGAGGCGGAGTTCACCGTCGTTGTTCTGAGATGCGGCGATGCGTGTGTAGTCTATGTTGTGGTTAGGGAGGATGCTGGAGGTGATTCTAGACAAGGCATCGGCTACCTGGTTATCCTCTCCCTTGATGTATTCAATGCGAGTATCAAATTGGGAGAGGAAGGACAGCTGCCGGGAGACTCTTGGGGAGTGATGGTCGGAGACTCTGTCTAGGGCATGGGCGAGTGGCTTGTGGTCTGTAAGGATAACGAAAGGCCGGCCTTCCAGGAAGTAAAGGAAGTGCTTGACAGCCGAGACTATGGCTAGCAGTTCCCTGTCAAAGGCGCTGTAGCGAATTTGAGGAGGGTCCAGACGTTTGGAGAAAAAGGCGATAGGCTGGAGCTGGCCGTTGATCTTCTGTTGGAGGACGGCGCCAATTGCTGTGGAGGAGGCATCAGTGGTAAGGAATGTGGGTGCGTGAGCTACTGGGTAGGACAAGCGGGCGGCTTCAGCGATTGCTGCCTTGGCTTGTTCGAATGCCTGGGTCGCTTCGGAAGACCATCTCACAGGTTTGACCGACCGCTTGGAATGGTTCTTGGTGAGGTCGTTCAAGGGAGCGAGTTTTGCAGCTGCGTTGGGGATGAATCTGTGGTAATAATTGACGATTCCTAGGAATCGTCGGAGCATCTTGATGGTTGTTGGCTGTGGGAAATCTTGGATTGTGTCTACTTTCTGAGGGAGAGGATACAGACCTGCTGTTGAGATGCGGTGTCCGAGGAAGTCGAGAGATGAAACTCCGAGGAGACACTTGGACGGATGTACCCGGAGGCCATAATCTTGGAGGCGGCGGAAGAGGAGGCGGAGGTGTTGGCGGTGTTGGTCGTGGGTATCGGAGGCTACGAGGATGTCGTCGATGTAAACGGTGATGAAGTCGAAGTCTCTGAGGGCATGGTCTATGAACCTCTGGAACGTCTGGGCGGCATTCCGGAGGCCAAAGGCCATCATCTTCCACTCGAAGAGGCCGAACGGAGTGGCTATGGCTGTCTTCTGGACGTCTTCCGGCGCTACAGGGATTTGATGAAACGCCCTGACCAGGTCAATTTTGGAGAAGACCTGCTTCCCGTGAAGCTTGAAGTGGAAGTCTTGAGCGTGAGGGATGGGGTAGCGGTCGGGCTTCGTGATGCGGTTAAGTTGACGGTAGTCACCGCAAGCCCGCCATTGGTTGGGCGGTGGGGGTGGCTTGGGAACCATGTGGAGTGGTGATGCCCAAGCACTCTCCGATGGTTGGATGATGTCCTGGTCTAGGAGTTCTTGGAACTCCTGTTTGGCAGCGGCCAACTTCTCTGGGGAAAGTCGTCGAGGCTTGCTGTGTACTGGCGGTCCTGATGTCTGGATGTGGTGCATGATGCTGTGAGGGGTGGTGGTGGTGTTGGTCTTGTCTGGCGATATTAGCTGGGGAAACTCCTGCAGGATGCGTACATAATCGCCAGCGGACTGGAGGGACGATATCTGGTGGGATTTGGCGTTAGTGGTGGTTCCCGGTATGCTTGTCGTGCCGTGGTACAAGCAGTTATCCTTGGCGTTTACTACCATATTGTAATGGTGGAGGAAGTCGTAGCCAAGAATGGGGTGCTGGACCGCTGCTATGACGAATGTCCAAGGGAACTTGACATCGTGGAGGTCCATGACGCTGTGGTGGCTGCCGTACGTTGCAATGGGCGTACCGTTGGCTGCAAGCAGGTCGTAGGATGGCCACCGTGTACCGTGGTTGGGTTCTTCCGTCGGGGGTATGATGCTGACGGCTGAGCCCGTGTCTACCAGGAAAGAGAGGCCAGAGTGGCGATCACGCACTGAGAGGAGGGTGTGAGTATGGTTAGCGGGGGTAGGAGTGCTTACCGACCCCCGCGTTTGGCGTTTCCCTGCGACCAGCTGCATGGTTGTGTGCATCTGAGCGCCTTGGCTCCGAAGCGGGTATGGTACCAACAGGAGGCAGTATCCTGTCGTGGAGCGGGGCTAGGTGGTGGTTGAGGGGGGGTTCCCTTCTCGGCAAGCAACTGGTTGAGCAAGGTCTTCATGTCGGCGACTTCCTGCCGTAGTTGCTGCATACTTTGGTCACTGGCACTATATGACATGGGAATGTTTTCACTCACAGCACTATGGTCGGTAACACCTGGGTTGTCACTACACTTTGCACGAACACTATGCACTGGTTTGTGTACCGAGGTATGTCGCTGGAACAACCTATCTGCTATTTCGCAGTATTGTTCGTCGTCCTTATCGCCGGCTAAAGCTTCCAGGTGTAAGTGGAGGGCGTCCGGCATCTTGGAGAGGTGAATGGAGCGGAGGAGTTCCTTGGGCAATGCCACCTTTGCACGGGTGTTGAGGTTGGCCATACGGGTGTATAGCTTCCGTAAGGCAGTCTTGAGGGCGGCACACTTGCCTTCTTCCGGAGGAGAAGAGACGGCGTTACGGACAAGGGCGATGACGTCCGTTGGTAGAGCGGCGATGTACGCGCCGAAGGCTTGGTGGTCTGGAACGTCACCTTGAGTGGCTAAATAGGCTTCTGTGTGAAGTAGCCAGCTCTCCAAGTCACGGGAGAAACTGGGAAGTTTCACTTGTGAATTTTCCATAATCCTGGTTGTCTTTCACCGGGGTCACCAATTTGTAGTGGTTTGGTTCGAACAAGCCAGGGAAAATGAAATTCACTTTGGTCTCTTATTCTAATCTCTTTGGTAAAACCACAAGTAATAGCCACTGGTTAGTGGATTTGATCAGTCGTAGCTGGACGGTGAGCCTAACGTCAGAGGCGGTGGCGGCTGATGACGGCGAGGCTCGATGGAACTGCTACAAGACTGGACGAGATGTTGTTGCTGCTGCCGTGGCTATTACCATTCTGTCCTGACTAGCCGCCGCTGCCCTATTTAAGGGTCGCTCGCGGCTCAGCGTAGTTGGCAAGAGAGGTCGCTAGCCGCTCGAGAACCATTTGCTGGCTCCTGATTGGCTAGCTCATATTCACCTCTTGCCAACTATGGGAAGTGTGTGACCGCCTGTGGCTGCGTCACAACAAATTCAATCTTCTTAAACGGGGGATTGATCTTCCCAAACTTTGATTGGATTAATCTCAATGTTTGAATTTAACTTGTTAATTTTTTGTAGTCGTTTTCGACTTTGACTTAACACACACACACACCCCTTTGTCGAAAGCTACAAACTAGCACTTTATTTTTAGTGTTGCGATAGGTGGTTACGAAGGCCGACTTCCTGATATTCTCTCGTTTCGAATTTGTTCGGAATTTGGTCATTTCCTCGCTTGAGGACCTTATTTTCCTTGTGATGGAAAGTAACCGCCACTGAGGGGGCGCTTATTATTCCCTTATTCTTTTACGAGGTTTATCGAATTGTTCTACTGTACTTGGTGGCCATTACTCTTTTTAATCTTCGTTTCCCTTGCTTTGTCTGTTCTTTTCCGTTTAAATTATCTCTTGGTGAAATTACCCAAGGATCTGTCTTATTGGTTGGTCTATAAGACAGTTTTCGGTACGACAGTCGTACATACTTGAATTGGGGACGAGTCTTTGTTTGGGTTGTTTCAAATGGCAAACAACGAAAAGTCTGTTTCTGAGTCTGAAGACTTAAAAAAAGTCCGAAGACAAAGAGCCCACAAATAAATATTTAATCACAAAAGACTTAAAGGTTCTTAATTAATAATTATCAACTTTATACTTTAGCATTCTTTGTCCTTGATTCTATGTTAACCTAGAGATTGAAGATTTCCTCTCGGCAACAAATATTTGACGAAGACGTGTTATCGTTACTCCCTGAAGAAAGGACGAGGATATGGAAAATTCCAGGGCTGACCGCCTGCCTATCCTCCTTGAATTGTCTTCCTTCAAAGAACAGAGAGAAGGATTAAGGGAAGTTCAAGATTCCAAAATTGGTTCTAGCAAATCCACTGGAGTTGATTCGGTGAAACTTCCGCTCACTCCTATCGTTCTTCAACACTTTGAGAGCAATTCTCACAATCCCTTTGCCTACTTTTATATTAAAAAGTGTTTTCAGAATGACATTGCTGGTATTCCCAATCTGACTAATAGTCAAAAATTTATTTAAAAGGGTATCTCAGAGCGGTGTCACTAATTTCAGAGAAAACAGAGAAACAGAGAAAACAGAGAAAATGCAAAAAAAGGACGGGTTTTGCTCAAATGCACACTTCTATATATGTATGGTTGCATATAGTTGAATTATTTAAACTTTTTTTCTTTAAAATGTGTGATTTTCATGTAATTTCACCAAAGAGAAGTTATGTTTTAGTCTCTGCAGTATGACCGACCACAGCTACATATACCGTAACAAATTAGCATATGGTTGCATTATTTGAACTATTTTCTTTAAAAGGTGTGATTTTCATGTAATTTGACCAAAGAGAAGTAACGTTTTTAATCCTCTGCAAAATTACCGACCCCAGCTACGATTCGTGGTTACGATTCGTGGTTACCGCTAGCCTGCCATCTATGTTCCGCGAATGCAGATCATCACTGAGCGTCAGAGTTGCCAGATTGGCGTTTTCAATGCCAAATTTTGTATCTTTGGAATGTTTTTACCGTGTTTGGCAGGAAAATTTGTTGGGTGGCATTTTTGGGGGGCGTTTTTAAATACCCGGTCGTGATTAGAGATCACTTTTACTTATATCAAGAATTAAATGATGATGTATATGAATTATATAAATTTATCTTGGTTATATCATGCGGGAAATGTTGCAAAGATTTTGTGCCTAGCCAAAGGATGTTTCAGCTCTTCTTTAGTGAAAATATGTAAGAACGGAGTAGCTCATCAAACATTTCTAAATCTGATGATGCTTTTGATTATATTTAGACACAATAGAAAAGTCACATGTATTTTTATTCATGTTGAAAGTAGATTTATTTCAGAGGATGGTGGTTTATTACAGTACCACTAGAATTAAATGATGGTGTACATGAGTGATATAAATTGATCTTGGTCATATCATGTGACATTGTTTTATATTGGCTAGTCAACAGTAAAAATTATTTTTATATTGTAATTGTAGTTATACACATTATTTTTAACTACTTAATTGATCTTGGTTATATCATGTGGTATTGTTTTATATTGGCTAGTCAACCGTAAAAAATAGTTTTCATGTAATTGTAGTTATACACATTATTTTTAACTACACATGTAAAACCAAAATGCAAAAAAGAAAAAATCTTAGACAATGTAATGGTTGGCATTTTGGGGCATGTTTTAAAAACAATTTGGCAGTTTTTGGCAGCATTTTGTCAGAAGTTGGTATTTTTCCTGGTAGAAAACCTGGCAACCCTGCTAAGCGTGGTTGATGGAGTTGGCCAAAAACATAATACTTTTAGAATTTCTTGTGAGGTTCGAACATGTGGGGCATATTTGCATACTAACTTGAATAAATGTAGAGTGATTTTTTTTTTAACTATTGTTGTTTATTTCTTTATAATACAAAGGTTGCTTAATATTCCATGCAATTAAATAAAAAAAAATCATTAAATTTTATTTGAAATGCGCTATACAAAATTTATATTCTATGAAATATGACATTGCATACATGGTATTATGCAAAGTAGACCACTTGAAAAAAGAAACTAACGAAGCAGAGCGCTTTCGTATATCACATATTCAATACAAAAAGTACATAGTTGAATAGAAATACATATTTTGTATATACATGAAAAAGGAATACAAAAACTCCATTAAATATTGACGTCAACTTCGCCGTGTTCCATCATGCCAACCAAGAAGACCACAGAATGGACTGGGATAACGCACCAGTTATATTCAAATCCCATTGTAGCTTTCAAAGTGGTACCATCGCAAATGCCAAGATATTCCGCAAACTACGTTCCAAGAACTCGGTGAGATGTCCCTTGGGTACTGGTGCAACTCTTGCGTAACGAACGGGTGCTTCGAGGATAAACTGTTGCTTTTTTGTATAACCATAGTAGTTTGTTGCAGGAAGCACAAAAAGGGAACAAATATTTTTGCACAATACACCAAGTACATCAACACCTATAACCTTGGGCAAGTTTGAATTTAAGATTTGTTATATTCTTGGGGGTGTTTCTCGGCGTGTTTCAAGTATCGGTTATCGCTTATCGCCCCCCCCCCCCCAATAACAATCCTGGATCCGTGCCTGGGTGGTATGGATCAAACTTCACTCTATTTAGAAACACTATTGTGTTTTTAGTGTAATAGACTGCATATAGTTGAATTATTTTCTTTAAAAGGTGTAATTTCCATATAATATGATCAAAGAGAAGTTACGTTTTTATCCGCAGAGATATGATAGATTCTGAATGGAGAACATTCACACTCGATTGCTCATCACATCAATTACGCCCTGTCATTTACCCTAGTCCCTATCTCTGATTGACGTGCTAACCACACCGCAATTACCGAAAGTACTGCTACCCGAGACTTCCCCCTTCTTGAGAAATCTCGCCCTGGCAGGATTATGTCCCGGTCTCACGCGTTTAGGCGCACTCGGGCCTCGTGTTCTATAATTGTTGCGAGATTACAAAGGCGGAGCATGCCGACAGGAGACCTTTTGGCCCATATCTAGGACGGATGCGAGAAAAAATCATAATAGTACAAAATAAATAAATAAAAACTATAATAATGTAGATAACAAATAGAATACATAAATAAATGCAAAGGTATAGTTAGATAATAAACAGGTTTCGTGCGTTAAGCGACTTATTTGGCACCAAAAGGATTTTTTTATGTTCATTCATCCATCCATCCATAAATAAATAAATAAATAAAGGTAAATAAAGTATAAATAAAGAATGGCCAAAGTAGTTATGTTGGTGCTCAAAAAATAATAATGGCATTTTGGTGTTCTAAATTTTAAGTAAACAAAGAAACGAGTTAAGCGTAAACATGTCCAGCTTCAGAATAAACTAAATACTTTGCGAGCAGCATCGCGATGGCATATCAGATGCCAATGATTTCCTTCGTCGTGTTTGAAGAAGTCTGCGATCATGAACTAAAAGTTTCAATAAACTGTGTTTCTCATGATGATATCTGTGCTAGAACGTTGACAAATACCCGTAATTCTACTCGTCTTACATAATTGTAAACTTATTAAAGTGAATGATTATATTACATTGTATTGAAAAATGTATATCATATGTAAAGAATTACATAGTAAAGAATTATCTATACATAAATTTCAATCGTTCTTGAATGATTGTATTACATTGTATTGAAAATAATGCATATCATATGTGTCTATAAATAATAAAGAATTGTATAGACATGAATTTCAATCTATCTTTTTTTCTTAATATAGATATTTTAAGCTGATTATCCTATTATAACTTGAAGATGAGGACTAATTGTCCAGAAGACTAAATGCCTGAAGACCAGTTATTTTGCAAAGGAAGACCAATTGTCCGAAGACTAAATGTCCGAAGACTAAATGTCCAAATACTAAATGTCCAAAGACTAAATTTTAGTCCGAAGACTAAATTTTAGTCCGAAGACTAAATTTTAGTCCGAAGACTAAATTTTAGTCCGAAGACTAAATTTTAGCCCGAAGACTAAATTTTAGCCCGAAGACTAAATTTTAGTCCGAAGACTAAATTTTAGTCCGAAGACTAAATTTTAGTCCGAAGACTAAATTTTAGTCCGAAGACTAAATTTTAGTCCGAAGACTAAATTTTAGTCCGAAGACTAAATTTTAGTCCGAAGACTAAATTTTAGTCCGAAGACTAAATTTTAGTCCGAAGACTAAATTTTAGTCCGAAGACTAAATTTTAGTCCGAAGACTAAATGTCCGAAGACTAAATGTCCGAAGACTAAATGTCCGAAGGCTAAATGTCCGAAGACTAAATGTCCAAAGACTAAATGTGACAATGGTTAATCAATTAATAAAGGTTTATTGTATAAATTATGTACATGGATATATAAATTTATATACAATGCGGGTAACAGCACGCCAGTGGGGGTTATCGTGCCCTAGTGGGTGGAAGGTGAGTGCGTGGGCTGTAAAGGGCCACTTGTCCACGGATCCATGACAAATTACCTCCTAAACCACCCATAATACCTCCATACGGAAACAGCATATTCTATATGTGGACGAACTAACCCAAAAAGTGAAATACCTACAGTCAAGCAGAAATTCGGGTGAAGCCCTTCTGGTAAGATTACAAAGGATTACAAAGGCGGAGCATGCCGACAGGAGACCTTTTGGTCCATATCTAGGCGGGTACGGACAGTTGCTCACTGGATAATTGCTCACCGGATAATTGCTCACCGGACAATCGCTCACCGGAGAAGTGACAAATAGGACACTTGCTCACCAAAGATTTTTTTTTACTTCTCTTGAACTTAATAACAAACAATATACAGGATTTTTTGTTATATTTAGGTTTATTACAGCAATAATACAAACTTTCATATTTTAGTTTTTAATAATTATAAAATTCAATACAAATTTCTCCCATCAATATATATTTACCGCCAGGTGTATGTTATCCCATGTACATTCAAAATCCCACAAAACAAAATCCCATAAGTCAAAATCCCACATTCAATATCCCATTGTTCAAAATCCCACACTTCATGGTCAAAATCCCACATGTATTTTAATTCAATGTTTTATGACATGTAGAACAAATTCCATATGGAAATGTGTCTAAATTTCAGTTCACCGGTGCAAGTCTATATCTATTTTGTTATAGTTATTATTATATATTAATTATAATATTGAGTCAATATAAAATGTTAATTGAAGAATTAGGATTAATTAATTGACAGGAAAATTAGTGAGTTGTATCGATTTCAGTTTACATGTACAAGTTATTGATCAATACGTGGTGTTAATTGTTATCACCATTAGTCGCGTTTGATCAAAAAACATAAGTGAAAAGGACATTGATATCAGTTCACAGCCTAAATCTAAATAAGTTTTTTGTTATTTTTTTACACAAAGAAACAATATTGTGATAATGTGCATCAGAATCCCCAATCATCACCACCACTAAACAACTCTTTACTGAATCCCCAGTCCCAAGTGAACACCCCCCATCCTCATGTCGTTGATATACTGTGGGTACTGTTTGGACCTTTCCTTGCCAAAATAATTAAAAATTATTTGTTTTATTTATTAATATTTTATTGATTATTACATGCAAACTTTATAAACCTCAATCATATTATCACAGCACTTAATCGTACAGATTGCATAAAGAATTCAAATAATTCATAAGCATCGTACATATTAGCATTCATGTCATATCACAACAAAATCCATACATTGAAATCATAGCGACAAGTAAACTATACTAGAAAATCATACATATGCATTCAAAATTTAGTACAGAATCATACATAGGATTAAACATCATATTGTACTCAAGATTGTACATAAGCACTCACATAAGAGGGCAATATAATTGAAAATATATTCAAATCAGTCATTCAGATAGAATACTGAAGGTAGTTAACATAACCGGCGCATATTACATGAAATCCCCTCTAGATGGAATAAGATGGAATTGTGTGAAGAGTCGATTAATGATAAATGATCAAAGAGTAACTGATTAGTGATTGGTAACTTATTTGTGAATGTGAACTGAATTCAATGAACTCAAGTTAGTTGCCTTGTTGTGCCATACCCTTTAATCTATCTAATTTGTTGAATTCCAACAAATTAACAATAATTTCTAAAAGCCCAGCTACCTGAAGTCAATTTTAATTAATTGTTTCCAATTCTTTGATGTTATTAACATACCTACAAAACATTGATCGGTTCCACATCTATATCCAACTATATGACAATAATATAAAACATTTTTTGATATTATAGTTATGTATGATAAGATAGTATGGGATTTTGATCAATGATATATGGGATTATGAATTATGGGATTTTGATTGTAGGTTTTCGACATGTGGGATTTTGTAACTGTGGGATTATGACATGGATTCATGTTATCCGTGCACCACTGGGATCCAGTGCTGTTTCATGCGTGTATGCTCTTCTTTCGGCTAAGCATCAGTCTGTCTATGGATATTGTTTGTGTATTATTGCTGTAATAAACCTAAATATAACTAAAAAATCCTGTATATTGTTTGTTATCAAGTTCAAGAAAAGTAAAAAAAAATCTTTGGTGAGCAAGTGTCCTATTTGTCACTTCTCCGGTGAGCGATTGTCCGGTGAGCAATTATCCGGTGAGCAACTATCCGGTGAGCAACTATCCAGTGAGCAACTGTCCTACACCCATATCTAGGTCGGGTGCGAAAAAATAATAATAATAATAAATTAATAAATAAAAACTATAATAATGTAAACAACAAATAAAATACATAAATAAATGCATAGGTATAGTTAAGTAATAAACAAACAGGTAAATAGTAAATGATAATAAATTAACATATAACTAATGATAAATGAAAATCAAACAAACAAATGATGACAAAACAAAAACAAATAATATAAAATAAATCATAATCATTACAGCATCTTGCTTAGGTGTTTATCTAAATGATTCTTAAAGCTTCGAACTGAACTACATTGCACTACCTGTGCAGGAAGTTTATTCCATTCATTAATTACACGGTTGGCGAAGTTTTTTCTACCTACTTCCAAATTGAATCTATTTCCGGACAGTTTGAGACCATTGTTTCTTGTCTGATTCTCATTCAATGTGAAAGTTCTGTCACTTTTGATGTTGTCAATTCCCTTTAGAATTTTAAAGGCCTGTATCAAGTCACCTCTGAGTCTACCCTTTTTTAGGGAAAACAGATTTTTTTAAATCAGTTTTGTGGCTCGCCGTTGTACTTTTTCCAGTCTGTCAATGCCTTTAATGAGATTCGGTGACCATACGGAAACAGTATATTCCAAATGTGGACGAACTAACGATTTATATAGCTTATTAATGAGTGATGGACTTTTGAAGTCAAAAGATCGCGCAATCAGTCCTAGAATCTTATTTGCTTTCTCAGAGGCTGAAATACGCTCATTGGTTGATTTGAGATCGTTACTGATAATTACGCCGAGATCTTTTTCACTATCCACTTTTGTTAACGAATTTCCAAATAACTTGTAATCGTACTTACTGTTATTTTTACCTATGTGCATTACCTTGCATTTTACAAAGGGTTACAAAGGCGGAGCATGCCGACAGGAGACCTTTTGATCCATATCTAGGTCGGATGCAAAAAAAAAAAAAAAAAAAAAAAAAAATCATATTAATAATAAATTAAAACTATAATGATGTAAAAATAACAAATAAAATACATAAATAAATGCATAGGTATAGTTGAATAACAAACAAAAAGGTAAATAGTAAATGATTATAAATTGACATATAACTAATAATAAATGAAAATCAGACAGACAAATTATAACAAAACAAAAACAAATAATATAACATAAATTATAATCATTACAGCATCTTACTTAGGTATTTATCTAAATGATTCTTAAAGCTTCGAACTGAACTATATTGCACTACCTGTGCAGGAAGTTTATTCCATTCATTAACTACACGGTTGGCAAAGTTGTTTCTACCTACTTCCAAATTGAATCTATTTCCGGACAGTTTGAGACCATTGTTTCTTGTCTGATTCTCATTCAATGTGAAAATTTGGTCACTTTTGATGTTGTCAATTCCCTTTAAAATCTTAAAGACCTGTATCAAGTCACCTCTGAGTCTACGCTTTTTTAGGGAAAACAGATTCATGTGCTTAAGTCGATTTTCGTATGATTTATTTTTGATATTTGGAATCAGTTTTGTGGCTCGCCGTTGTACTTTTTCCAGTCTGTCAATGTCTTTAATGAGATTCGGTGACCATACGGAAACAGCATATTCCAAATGTGGACGAACTAAGGATTTATATAGCTTGTTAATGAGTGATGGACTTTTGAAATCAAAAGATCGCGCAATCAATCCCAGAATCTTATTTGCTTTCTCAGAGGCTGAAATACACTGCTTGGATGATTTGAGGTCGTTACTGATAATTACGCCGAGATCTTTTTCACTATCCACTTTTGTTAACGAATTTCCAAATAACTTGTAATCGTACTTACTGTTATTTTTACCTATGTGCATTACCTTGCATTTACTTGTGTTAAATTTCATTAGCCACTTTTCAGACCATTGCTGTAATTCATCTAAATCTTCTTGAATATCTAATTGGTTTAAGTGATCATTTGCCATTCCGCACAGTTTTGTATCATCAGCAAATTTGGAAACAGTAGTCCATTGTCTATATCATTTATATATACTATGAATAAAAGTGGCCCAAGAACGGAACCCTGAGGAACTCCACTTGTAATATTTTTCCGTCTAGAAGTTTTTCCATTTAAAACAACTCTCTGTTTTCGATCATTCAACCAATTACTAGATGAAGTCCCTAAACACACCTATGCAAAAACATAAAGTTCGGGTGAAACCCTTCTGTGTGCCCTTTATAATTGTAACACTGATAGTCCTTCATTGTTCTTTGTCTTGGTTATGTGAAACTATCCAAAAATAAATTGATATTCGTATAAAATCATTGATTCTTTGCTTACTTACACAACATTTTTGTAACATTTGTAACATTTTGTAACATTTTAGTTATTTGGATTATTTTTATTTCATCATTATATATTTTTCATTTTTTTTCCTTATTCATAGAGAATCAGAAACAATGCATGTCTGATGCTGTGTGATTCTCATATGTATGTCTGAAAGTAATTTATCATCTTTTTGTATTCGTCACGTGACATAGTAAAACCCAACTAATATAAATTATTCATGCCTAATTTAACATTTTCATGCCTGCTGTTCAAAAGAATCATCTTTTATTATTTTTTCTTGGTTTGAGATCGTAATATACAACACGAATTATGCTGTGCCCAAATGTCGCACCCAGTACTTTGTGACCAAATGTCGTGTGCCTAAATGTCCTGTGCCCAAATGTCTGGATACCCACGAACATCCCACGTAGAGTCGTTGTTCTTGCCTTTATAGATTGTTGTCCGCACTCGTAAATTCGTGGCTAGGTGCTAATTCCCGCACAGTGCTACCGAAAAAAGAGTTGAACTGGCAATTCCATCCCCGGTTACATGAATCGTTCGGTTCTTCACACCACCACACTTGTCAAGGACTGCAACGGCATTCGTATCAGGTTCCAGATGAGCTTCAAACTTGCCTAAGGTTATAGGTGTTGATGTACTTGGTGTATTACGCAAAAATATTTGTTCCCTTTTTACGCTTCCTGCAACAAACTACTATGGTTATACAAAAAAGCAACAGTTTATCCTCGAAGCACCCGTTCGTTACGCAAGAGTTGCACCAGTACCCAAGGGACATCTCACCGAGTTCTTGGAACGTAGTTTGCGGAATATCTTGGCATTTGCGATGGTACCACTTTGAAAGCTACAATGGGATTTGAATATAATTGGTGCGTTATCCCAGTCCATTCTGTGGTCTTCTTGGTTGGCATGATGGAACACGGCGAAGTTGACGTCAATATTTAATGGAGTTTTTGTATTCCTTTTTTATGTATATATAAAATATGTATTTCTATTCAACTATGTCCTCTTTGCATTGAATATGTAATATACGAAAGCGCTCTGCTTCGTTAGTTTCTTTTTTCAAGTGGTCTACTTTGCGTAATACAATGTACGCAATATCATATTTCATAGCTTATAAATTTTGTATAGCGTATCTTAAATAAAATTCAATGAAAATTTTGTATTTAATTGTATGCAATATTAATGTAATCTTTGTATTGTAAAGAAATAAACAACAACAGTTTTTAAAATAAAAATGTTCACTCTACCACATGTTCGAACCTCTCAAGAAATTCTAAAAGTATTATGTTTTTGGCCAACTTCATCAACCACGCTTAGCAGGGTTGCCAGGTTTTCTACCAGGAAAAATGTCAAATTCTGACAAAATGCTGCAAAAATGTTTTTAAAACATGCCCCAAAAATGCCAACCATTACATTTTCTAAGATTTTTTTTTGTATTTTGGTTTTACATGTGTAGTTAGAAATAATGTATATAACTACAATTACAATATGAAAAATAGTTTTTACGGTTGACTAGCCAATATAATACAATACCACATGATATAACCAAGATCAACTAGTTAAAGATAATGTGTATAACTACAATTACAATATAAAATATTTTTCTACTGTTGACTAGCCAATGTAAAACAATGTCACATGATATGACCAAGATCAATTTATATCATTCATGTACATCATCATTTAATTCTAGCGGTACTGTAATAAACCACCATCCTCTGAAATAAATCTACTTCAAGACTGTGTGAAAAGGAAAGAAAAATATGAACTTCCAAAATAAAATATATTATACTCCGTATTATGTGAGAAAGAAAAAATACCAATAACTAAAATAAAATGTATTACTCCATACATTACGTTTAAGTTCCTAAGTAAACTTTTTGGTATCCTCTACAATAAATTAAACCAGTTTATTAAACAACCTCCTAGAGACTCAGATGTACATAAATAGAAAATACATTTGTGACTTTTCTATTGTGTCTAAATATAATCAAAAGCATCATCAGATTTAGAAATGTTTGATGCACTACTGCGTTATTACATATTTTCACTAAAGAAGAGCTGAAACATCCTCTGGCTAGGCACAAAATCTTTACATTTCCCACATAACCAAGTTAAATTTATATCATTCACATACATCATCATTTAATTCTTGATACAAGTAAAAGAGTGATCTCTAATCACGCCCCCCAAAAATGCCAAATTCCCAAAAATGCCAAATTCCCAAAAATGCCACCCAACAAAATTTCCTGCCAAACACAGTAAAAACATTCCAAAGATACAAAATTTGGCATTAAAAACGCCAATCTGGCAACTCTGACGCTCAGTGATGATCTGCATTCGCAGAACATAGATGGCAGGCTAGCGGTAACCATGAATCGTAACCACGAATCGTAGCTGGGGTCGGTAATTTTGCAGAGGATAAAAACGTTACTTCTCTTTGATCAAATTACATGAAAATCACACCTTTTAAAGAAAATAGTTCAAACAATGCAACCATATGCTAATTTGTTACGGTATATGTAGCTGTGGTCGGTCATACTGCAGAGACTAAAACATAACTTCTCTTTGGTGAAATTACATAAAAATCCACACATTTTAAAGAAAAGAGTTTAAGTAATTCAACTATATGTAGTCTATTACACTAATAACACAACAATAAGAAACTTAAAAGTGTAGTTTGATCCATACCACCAGTAATCATAGACGGCGGGCTGGACGAGTCGTAGCCGGGGTCGGTAAAATTGCAGATGATAAAAACGTAAGTTCTCTTTGATCATATTACATGGAAATCACACACTTTAAAGAAAATAGTTCAAATAATGCAACCATACATATATAGAAGTGTGCATTTGAGCAAAACCCGTCCTTTTTTGTATTTTCTCTGTTTTCTCTGTTTTCTCTGCAATTAGTGAGACCCTCTCAGAGGGGAGGCTTTTCACTTAATGGAGAATTTACCAGTAGATGATTCTCATTATGACACTGCGTTCCTTCTTGATGATTTGTTTTTTAATGTGGAAGAGGTCTTAGACAAGGTGTTAAATTCTATTATTAATGCACCTGAGGTATCCAAGTTGAAGGACCTAGAAAGTTACATTAGGTCTGTAGACTCCAAGCTACAAGACCTTTAAGGGGATTGGAGTTGACTTTACTAAAGCTGGAAGTGAGGGCCTCCTTTTGATTAGCAAGTTAATTTTGAATAGATTACCTAAATTTTTCTAGATTGAATTGTCTCGGGTGATTAATTCAAATTACCCCAATTTTGATCAACTTGAGAAGTTTATCAATCTGTTTTAAGTTAGACTTAAAATGGGATCTGATGACCTTAATGTCAAACCCAGACGAAGTGATACTACCAGCTCCCTTGCCTTCAAGGAAAATTCCTTGAAAAAACCTGTTGATTCTAGCAAGGGAGTTAGTCACTCCTTTAAGGTCAATCCAGATTCCGTTAAGAAGTCTATCTTCAGATGTAGATTTTGCCCCGCTTCTGACCATGCAAGTTCAAAGTGTTCTTCCTATATTTCCCTTGAACACAGAAAAGCTAGAGCAGCTCAATTAGGACTGTGTAACCGATGTTTGAATCATGGACATGGCTCTTTGGAATGCCCCGGGTTAAAGGCCGCTCTGCCTTATAAATGTTTTGTGTGTAACAAATCCGAGCACCATGGAGCCATGTGTCCTATGGCTAACAAGTTACCTCTTTCCGAAGGGAAAATGTTTAATTTCCATGGTTTATCAGATTCAATTGTTCCTTTGGTTTCCCTTCCTGTTAGCAGAGGCAAGAGAACTGCCCAATGTCTCTTCCTATTAGACACTGGAGCCCAGTTTTCCATTATTAACAAGGAATTGGTGGAGGACAGAGTAGGACCTTGTTTAAGTCCTCCTATGGACAAGTTGGTTTCTTCATTTGGTTTACCTCTAATGAATAAAAGGTGCTTTAATTATGCTGCAAATCTCAAACTCCCCTCCGGGTTAAAACTGTTTAGTTTGTTTTTCGCAATAGAAGGATTCAACTTGTCCATACAAATTCCTTCATTATCCTCTGTACTCCAAAGTATGAACAATCATGAATTTTATGTTTCCCCTAGTTTTCCCAAGGTGAAGGGAGATCAACTGAAGGTTTTAGGCATCATTGGAAATGACATTCTGCAAAACTTTTAGCAATTTTCTATTGAGAGAGCCCCCTTATATGGTAGCCCGTCTTGAACTTGCTGATGGTTTCATTTCATATAGGACCAGGGTTCAATATATCCCTCCTTTCTATATTAGGAGAATGATAAATGGCATTTGTGAAATGCCCTCCAATGAAGTACAAAATTCTGATAGCTTCAAATTTAAGGAGAAACCTTTGAGGATAAATCCCGAATCTGACCTTGGAGTTGATTCATTAAATTATATTTAGGAATACAATGGGGATTCTCTTATTTTCCACAATTCTTCTTTGAAAGCCAATGGAATTTCTCTAAAGAAACCTGAGAAGGGTACTTCCTGTACTCAGTCTAAAAGGACTGTTAAATTCTTTCCTCCCAAAAAGTTAGGCAATTTCTGTTTAGAACCAGTAAGTTTACAGTTTGATCCTTTGCAGGAAGTCTTTGTTAACTCTAATGAAGAGTATGGTCTTGAAAATTTTTATTCTTTAGAATTCATTGGCATTAAAGAAGAACAAACCCCTGACATTGATGCTTTGGAAGTTGATAAATTTAAACAGTCCATTTCCTTTGAGGATGGACACTATTATGTAAAGATCCCATGGAAAAAGGATTTGGTGGACCTTGTTCCCTCAAATCTAAAGATAGCCTTGGCAGTGGCACAAAGGGTCTATGACAAGCTTGAGCAAAGGGGCCTTAGGGAGGAGTATGAAGCTGTGTTTGACCAGCAAGAGGCCTTGGGTATTATTGAACCAGTTACTAAAAGAGTCCCTGGCCAAATTTTTATACCCCATAGACATGTGCTCAAGAATGATGATCTTGCCACCTCTAAAATAAGACCTGTTTTCAACTGCTCTCTCAAAATAGGAAAAGCCCCTTCCTTAAATGAAGCTGCATTCCCGGGAGTTGATTTGATGAACAACCTCCTCTCTCTCTTGTTGTACTTCAGAACCAACAATTTTGTCATTTTAGCAGATATTATGAAAGCCTTCTTGCAGATCGTAATAGGTTCTGTTTCTTTAGGAGGATTAACAACCAATATATTCCTTACAGATATAAT
The DNA here is from genome assembly GCF_046742065.1 of Oratosquilla oratoria. Lineage (NCBI taxonomy): Eukaryota > Metazoa > Arthropoda > Malacostraca > Stomatopoda > Squillidae > Oratosquilla > Oratosquilla oratoria. The sequence continues at coordinate 9,144,869 of NC_134786.1, forward strand.
ACTATCATTTTTGGTTTCATCTGCTCTCCCTTCATACTGAACTTCATTATCCAACATCATCTTTCCATGCAGCCTGACACTCTAACTGCCTCCTTAATTAAGGATAAATTCTATGTAGACAATCTGGTCTCCACTACCAATGAATTTCGTTCCCTCCCTGCCATGGTCGAGAGGATTAATGAGATCATGCTTAATGGAGGTTTACCTCTGGAAGTGGACATGCAACCAGACTTCTGTTCTTGAACAAGAAGTCATTTGCAATAAGGAAGAGGTAAAGGTGTTGGGATATATTTATAATAAGAATTATGATACCTTGAGAATCAAGGATGCCTTAACAAAGATGCCTCGACCAAAAGGCAAGTTTTGTCTTCTTTGGCTTCTATATTTGATCCATTAGGTTTCTTTTCTTCTGTGTTGTTACAAGGAAAAATTCTCATTAGAGAGATGTGCCAAAAAATGGTAGATTGGGATTTGAAATTGGATAGCGAGTTGCTTACAAGATGGAAGAAGTTATGCAAAAACTTTAGGGAGGTTAATGACTTATCCTTTAAAAGGAAAACTTTCTGTTCTGAATCTCCCCTTAAATTATTTGTTTTTGCTGATCCTTCTAAGGAAGCCTATGGAGGTGCCATCTATGTATGGTAACAAAAGAAGAGTTAAAGGAGTCTAATGGCTCTCTTCTATTTGCCAAGGTCAAGGTGGCTCCTATTAAACAAAGAACATTACCTTCTTTAGAGTTTATGGTAGCTTTACTACCTTTAAAATGCCTCAAAACTATTTTTGAGGAAGGACTGGTGTCTCCCCCACTGGTTGATTATGTTGTACTTCTTGTTGATAGTCAAGTTGCTCTTTCTTGGATCCTGACCAACAAAGCTCCTAAGAAGAATATATTTTAGTAATAGATTGAAGGAAATTTCCAATCTTTTGGAAAATTTCAAAGCCAAGTATACTCCTATTTCCTTTACTTATGTTCCCTCTGAACATGATATGGCTGACTTTATAATCAAACCTTGCAGTGCTAAGGTGTTCAAGGAAAAATGCAGTTGGTGGGTTTATGGACCAGAATGGTTGATGTTGCCACCTCATACATGGCCAAAGGGTCACTTGGGATGTAGTACCTCCAGCATCAAGGGAGACATTGTCAATGCAGCTGTTGTGCAAGTTGACACTCCTTCTCTAACTGATGTCTTAAACTTTTCTTCTTACAGCAAACTTTTATATCACACTTCTTTGATCTTTAAGGCCGTCTTTTTGTTTAAGAAGTCTAATGTTGACCCAGTTAAGGCCGCTTCTAATTATTTGATGGGTATTATGCAAAGGATTCCTTCCCTGCTGAATTGGCTTATTTACAGAACTCCAATACTAATGACATACCTCCTTTAGTAAGTCAAATGAACTTGTTCTTGGACAAGAATGGTTTGATAAGGTCCAAGGGCAGAATTGACAAGAACATTGACCTCAAATATGAGGTTGTAAATCCCCTTTTTTTTGTACAAATCCCATCATTTGACTAAACTCTTGATATTCTTTGCTCATTGCCAAGTAATGCACATGGGACTGCAAGCTACTCTTAATTTCCTTCGCATGCATGGTGCATGGATTCTGGATCTTTAAAGCCAGACAAGCTGTTTTAAATATTTTGAAGGGTTGTATAGTGTGTAAAAAATATAATTCCTGTGCTGTTAACTATCCTTCTCCTTCCTCTTTTCTTGCCTCTAGAGTAAATTTAATTGTGCCTTTTGCCCGTACTGGTGTGAATTACACAGGGCATTTATGGGTTAGAGACAGAAATGGAGATAAGGTCAAGGCTTACATTTTGATATTTACTTGTTTTAATACTAGAGCTGTCCATTTGGAAGTTGTGGATTCTATGTCCACTGCTGAGTTCATTTTGGCTTTCGTTAGATTTACTAACAGATATGGAATTCCTTCAGTAGTTTATTCTGATAATGCCAAATCCTTTATACAAGCGGGAAGTATTATTGGACAACTTCTATCATCTTCTGAATTTGAAGAGAAGTTTAAAACTTCCCCTGTTCAGCACAGAACCATCCCTGTTTATGCTGCATGGTATGGTGCCACTTGGGAAAGGTTAATTCAGACAGTGAAACAATGTCTCTATAAGGTATTGGGTAGGTCTGTTCCTTCCCTGGCAGATTTTACCACTCTTTTGTCTGATATTCAAAAAATTTGAACAATAGACCTCTTACATATTGTTCTTGTGAAAATGAAGTAGATGTTATTACCCCTAATCATTTCCTTATAGGAAGGACCATTCCCTCCTTGATGTTCAGCGACTTGGAACAAGTCCCTGAATGGGGATTCTTAACTTTGTCTTGGACTGTAAGAATTATTTTTATGAAGAGTTTAAGAAAAGATGGCTGACAGAGTTATGAGACTGAAACACTTGGTAACAAACTCCAAGCTTTATTCAACAAAATAACGGCTCTCAGATCTATAACATAAACAGACAAAATATCTAGCGTTAGCCATACAACACATTAACACAACATAAACAATTTATGACAAACATGCAACACAGCATGAACACAGTACATAACAGGACAAAATAAACACACATAAACTTACACATCAACAGAGGAACTGCAAGAGGGGAACTACACTCGCCTGTGGTGCGACTGTAACTAACAGTACACAGTGATACCAAACATGAAAACAGTTACGCCAGTGTTGCCAGTGTACAATAATTACTGCCAGTGTACAATAATTACCACATTCTCCCCTCCTAGAAAAATTCAGCATTAACAAAATGGATACCATGTCAGAAATATCAGATTAGTCCCATCCGTAACGATCGGGGGGCTTTAACACGCGAGTCGACCTCCTTAACTCAGTGGGCTCAGTGAATGAATGAGAGTCATGATTAGTATGAGGCTGTACATCTTGTGTTGTGTGTGAACCCAGAGTCTCTATATTTCCTGGTGCCTCATCCGGGTAAGTAAGAGTCGTCGGACTCTCAGGACTTGGAGCTAAGTCACGGATAGACACAGTTGACTCACGCCCGTCTGGATATTTGACACTTGCGTACATTGGGTTCACATCAACAAGTTCTACCTGATCAGTTAATGGTTCGTGTTTGCTAGACCTAACATGCCGCCGCAATAACACTTGCCCAGGGGTCAAAAGCCATGTTGGTAATCCATTTCCGAAACTAGAACGTCGTTGGAACCTGAAGAAACGCTCATGTGGAGTCTCATTGGTTGCAGTGCATAAGAGTGATCTTATTGAATGCAAAACCTCGGGAAGCACCATCTCCCAGTGTTGGTTCTTCAAACCATGAGATTCAAGTGTTAAACAAACAGCCTTCCAAATAATCCCGTTGTACCTCTCAACCTGACCATTACCTATTGGGTGATAAGGTGTTGTTTTACTTGTTGCAACTCCCTTCTGAGAAAGGTACATCTTCAGTTCTTGAGAAATGAAAGAAGGACCTTGATCTGAATGAATGAAACTCGGCATTCCACAAAGACTGAAGATAGACTCAAGACATTTGATTACTGTTTTTGAATTCATATTTGAACAAGGAAATGCAAAAGGAAAACGCGAGTATTCATCAACAACTGTAAGCATGTACTTATTGTTTGTGGTGGAAGGTAAAGGTCCTTTGAAATCAATACTGAGGCGTTCCATCGGCTGTGTGGCTTTAATGAGGACCCCTTGTGCTGAACGATGGAATTGTGGTTTTTGCTGTGCACAGACTTTACAAGAAGCACACACCTTTTTCACATCATCTGTTGAGAAGGGGAGGTTTTTAGATCGCACAAAATGCAAAAGCCGAGTTACCCCAGGGTGGCAAAGATTCTCATGAATGCCTGTAAGATTCGACATTGGGAAAACAGAACAGCAGTATGCACGAGACAAGGTATCTGGCGCAACATTCTGTTTCCCGGGACGATATTGTATCGTATAACTGAATGATGCCAGCTCAAGCCTCCACTCTTGTATCTTGTTATTCTTTATCTTGGTTCTTTTTCTGTTATCCAACATGAACATTACAGAGCGCTGATCAGTAATCAGAGTAAAATGTCTTCTGGCTAAGAAATGATTCCACTTGCGAACCGCTTCAATAATAGCTGTAGCCTCCTTTTCTACAGCAGGATAATGCAACTCACTTCCCTGAAGCGTTCTTGACATGAAAGCTACTGGCCTGCCACCCTGGTTCAATACTGCTGAGATAGCGACCTCTGAAGCATCACACTCCACAACAAAAGGAAGGCTCTCATCCACAGACCTTAGAGAAGCATCCGTAAGCTGCCTTTTCAAGGTGTTAAAGGCAGCTAGTGCTGATTCACTCAATGGAAAAGTTTTTGTGTTTATCAAGGGTTGGATTTTATCGGAGAAGCCAGGAATCCATTTAGCATAATATGCAAACAACCCTTGAACTCTTCGCAAAGACCCTATATTTGTGGGAGGTGGTAATTCCTGGAGAGGACGTAATCTGTCAGGGTCAGGCCTTATGACATTATTACCAACACAATGCCCAAGAACATTGATTGTAGGCACAGACATAACTGATTTAGATTCATTGAGGGTAAGCTTCCGTTTCTGAATAACCTCCAAAAATTTCTTAACATTGCTATCATGTTCATCCTGAGTTGATCCAGCTACAGTAATATTATCTAGATATGGGAAAGTATCTTTAAGACCCTCATCTCCAACTAACTTATCCATAGCTCTCTGAAATACTGCTACTCCATTAGTGACACCAAATGGGACTCTGCAAAACTGATATAATTTCCCTGCACCCTCAAAAGCAGTGTACTTCCTCTCACTCTCTTTAATGCTAATTTGGTGGTATGCGCTCTTCAAGTCAAATGTGGAAAACACCTTGTACTTTGCAAGACTGTGCACCATGTCCTCTATCCTTGGAAGGGGATATGCATCTAGTTCTGTGTACTGGTTGATGGTTTGAGAATAATCAATACAAAGTCTCTTTTTGTGCCTGTCAAGTGGATCTTTTACAACTACGACCTGTGCTCTCCATGGGGATATGCTTGGCTCAATGATACTTTCAGATAGCAAGCGTGATAACTGGTCACTTATAAACAACTGATCATCTTCACTATAGCGTCTGGATTTAACTGCAATTGGTTTACACTGTTGGGGTAAGTTCGGAAACAGTGAAGGCTCCTCAATATCAGCTGTTGTCAAGGCACAGTTACTAGTTACCCTTAAACTTGGTTTATTTCCCCCATACTGAAAAGTTACACTCTCGTGCTGCTTTTGAAAATCATGACCCAAGATCACATCACAACATAAATCCTTTAAAACCCCTAGCTGAACACATGGATAATTCTGATTGACATGACCCAAGTCTACCATAACATACCCAGGGGAGCTAGTATTCAAAGATGCTGATGCCATTGAAATCTCCTTGCTTGCAAGAACTACTGTCAGCTTTAGTTTCTGTGCCACTTTCTCACTTATGAAACTGTCCGAACTGCATGAGTCAATTAATGCTTTCAGTGAATGACCATTGACAGTGATGTCTGTAGCTGCATGTGAAAGGTTCTTTGGAAAAGTGGCAGCAAGTGTGAGCAGAGTGGGGTTATACAGTGTAGCAGTAGTGCTGTCAGAAGTCTTACCCTTGGATCTACAGACTTTGGCAAAATGACCTGTCTTACCACAGTTGTTGCATGTAACAGCACGGGCAGGACAACTACTCCTACCTGTAATATGTAATGCATTACCACAAAAATAGCATTTCTTCTTTGACGAATGTGCAGCAGCGACAGTCGAGTCCACAGGTGATCTTCTTTCCGCCTCTTCTTTCGTTGACTGCGGTTGTTGGCCATCACAAGGCTGTCCTTGCCGTCCTGGAACTAAAGCAGCTGCATGAGGAACAGGCAAGGAAGACGTGTAGGAATCAGCATTACGCTGGGCAAGATCCAATGTACGGGCCTGACTATACCCCGCCTCCAGATCCAAGGACTTGTTTTCTAGCAGGCGCTGACGAATAAATGCTGAGGCAATACCGTTAATAAACGCATCACGTACCATCTCCTCCCGGTATTGTTCAGCTGTGACTGCCTTAAAGTTACAACCCTTGCTTAGTTTATGTAACTCTCTCAGAAATTCATCAAGGGATTCACCTGACTGCTGTCGTCGGGTTGCCAAAACATGCCTTGCAAAAATCTCATTCGGTAACTTGACGTAAACACAGTTTTGCAACGGCACCTTCATACGTAGCACAGTCTTCGATGAGTTCGTACACACTCGGGGATACACAGTTCACTAGAGCCTTCAGCTTGTTGGGTGCGGTCTCTCCACTCTCCTCCATGAAGTTTTGAAAGGTTCGGTGCCAGTGTTTCCACTCCTTGGCCGCCGTAGGAGAGCTGGGATCCGTGTCCAGTCGACATGGCTTAAGCAGCTTAGTCATGACGAGTATTTTGTTGAATAAATTGTTATGAGACTGAAACACTTGGTAACAAACTCCAAGCTTTATTCAACAAAATAACGGCTCTCAGATCTATAACATAAACAGACAAAATATCTAGCGTTAGCCATACAACACATTAACACAACATAAACAATTTATGACAAACATGCAACACAGCATGAACACAGTACATAACAGGACAAAATAAACACACATAAACTTACACATCAACAGAGGAACTGCAAGAGGGGAACTACACTCGCCTGTGGTGCGACTGTAACTAACAGTACACAGTGATACCAAACATGAAAACAGTTACGCCAGTGTTGCCAGTGTACAATAATTACTGCCAGTGTACAATAATTACCACAGACAGAGTACTTGGTCAGCTTAAGGGAAAGGGATAGAGCAGTGTACCACAGTTCTAGAAGCTGGGAAAAGGGTGACATTGCTTTTTTGAAACTGCCTTTCAAGACCAGACCCTTCTGGCCCTTAGTTCGTGTTGTTGAAACTTTTCCTGACCAAGACCATGTGATATGTACAGTCTCTGTCATTAAGCCTGATGGAAACTCTATCAAAGTCAACATTAGACTTTTAATCCCTTTAGAGCTCCATGCTGAGTTACATTCCTGTCATGAGGATGAATCCCCTGGGGATCCTATTTTGCAGGCTAGCGAGTTGGAGCCCTTTGAAGAGGGCTCAAACTTGGAGGAGGTTATTTCTTTGGAAAACAACTGTGTTGCTCTGGAACTTAGCTCTTAATTAAAAGGTTATTGTAAATTTTCCTCGAAAATGTTGTATTCATTAAACACTTTCTTTTTGTTGTCAGGGAGGTTGTGGTAATTGTTATTGGGAATATTAATACTTACCTTTGTTCAGGAAACTTTCCCTCAGTGTGTTTATTTTCTTCGATTCAGGAGCCTTTCCTGAAACTTCAAACCATGTCTATCATAACTTTAAATAAGATACGATTAAACTCCCCTCCTCTTTATTTTGTTTATTAAATCTATGTAACAATTTTGGTTTAATAAATCGGGAATTAACTTTGAGAAATTACTTAAAGTAAATATTAACCCGTGGCCTTCTGAGCTCTTTTCGAACTCGTAAGAGTCCCTTGGAATACTGTGCGCACTAACGTCGGAACAGTAATCAGATTACCCTGAGCTCAGGACGAAGAAGGACTTCTTTTTTTGGAAACCTCTAACCAAGGGATCACGTCTTCGGTTCAGAAGGCCTTCAAGATTTTAGAATTTCTAAAGTATCTACATTTAGAGAATCTACACTGGTTAAAACAAAGGTGACCGGTAAGTTCTCAAATGTATTCCTAGTACTTGAAACCTTATCAAACATTTACTTTCCTAATTCAAAGCTTAAAAATTATCATTATTTATTCCTTAAATACATTTATTAATAAAAAACGAGCAGAGGAGCAATATGCAGTATATAAGTTAATGCTAATTTTAAATATCAACAATATAAATGTGGTGTGGGGTGTCAGCATCTCCAGCATCAATGTTTCTGGCCATGCTATAGGCTGGCAATTTGAGAGTAGCCAATTGAGGTGCAAGATTCAATCAACCTTTCATTATTGGTGAGTACAGGTCTATTTTACTATAATGTTATTAGAATATATTTTCATATTAGAAAATAACTTGAAAATTTAAGTACCGTATTAAAAATTATTTACAACAGCCATCTGTACAGGTCTTGTATTCTTCCAAGGATGTTTAAGATCATTCAGATCACTCTCATCAGCCACCAGTGGCTCCACATGCCCTTCAGAACACAACAATTTACTGCCTGAATCATCACCGACATCTTCAGATGGGAATCATGGAGCTACAACCAGCTGGACATCCAACACATGTTTCGGCATGTCACCAACAGATATATCATTCTGTGACTTCACTCGAGTAACAGTTCCCCTGCCCCACTGAGTAGTACAACATGCATCAGGTGGCTTTACCCAAATCTCATCTCCCATTTTGACCTTCAGGCTATCATTTTGGCCATTATCCACTCTTCTAGGGTTCACTAAAGGATGCCTCCATTCATAGATGTACACAGAACACTGCAGCACAGACAACTCATCCTGTCCAGATCTTAGTGTACTGTTATACTAATATAATACTCCAATGGGAGAGATTCCTCCCCTCATAATGATCCTGTGGTACTTCTCTATCATTTTGTTCTGTCCTGGTCTGTAAGTTGCAGGTCTAAATGCAACATATCTCCAAAATACTGCAATCAAAAGACTGTACTATTGTCCATCAATAGCTCATCAGCTGACCCTCTTTCTATATAGATATTGTCCAATTCTTTTGTGATGCATTGTGCATCTTCTCTTTCCAATTTTCTCCATATCACAAAATGACCTTTGCTGCAATTGACCACAGATAAGTAGGGAACTCCCCTCTGTAATGAGTTACATCAATAGCCAGGCACCACTAGTTATACTCAAGACTAAGTTCATTTCCCTTGTACACCACATGAGTAGGATCAATTGACTGACATCACTCACATTTCACAGAATCTCTAGACTTCCAGGTTTAACTTCTTGGTCAAATATAAGGTTCCCTCTATCCCCATATGGTGTTTTTTTTTTGTAACTCTGTCAGATTTCCCAAAGCACCAGTGCACATATGTACTTATCTAACATCACCAAAGAGGGGAATGTCTGTTGAGGAAGGAAGGGAGAAGACAGACGGTAGGGGTGAGTAGAGAATAGTTGTGTATGGATGATGGCGTGATGAATGGGGGTGGGGAATGGGGGGGTGAGGGAGTATGTGTTTTGATATTTTGATGCAGCCCAAAGGGATTTCTCCCCATCTTCTCTTTTTCTGCATAAGGGAACAGAGGGAGGTCACTGATTAAGTGAAGTGGGCATACAGTGGATGTGCAGCGTCTTGCTGCATTGCTTCTGACCCAGGGCAGTGGGCGAGATGCAGGGATGACCTGTCATCTAGGAGCCAAGATAAGACGGAGGGAGGGTGGATATGAGTGGAGTATGTAGGGATGGAATGGGTGGGAGTGGATTTTATGCCTTTGTTTTTTGGCTGCCTCCCTTGTAAGGGGGAAAAATCCATTGGTATACATATCATTATCACATAAGATACATAGGATGTATATAGGGCAAGTACAAGCTGGTTTCATTTATTGGAGAAAGGAAGGTTGAACTAAGAATCGAGTATCAAAGTTGTCATTTTTATTTCCCTTACACGACATGCTGCATTTGTCATTAGAGTACATAATACACAACCCTATAAAGTCAAATTGCCAAGGAAGGTATGCACTCACAAAGTATCTGATGGGAAAATAAATTTTCAATGACAATTGCAACAAACGACCGAGGGGAAATTTTTCATGTGAAACATTTAACAATCTACAAAACTAAACAATCTCTAAAAAATAGTATTTACAGGAGACTCTATAAAATGCACTACGTGCAGTTGGACCAATAAGAGACATCCTTAAAAAGGAATGTAGGAAAATCAATTCATGTACAATCAAAAAGTGCTGTTAAGAGAATATTTCTCTAGTCTGTCATAAATTACAAATCATACTAAGACACTGTATGATCTTTTAAAAATGGGAACTTTCGCAACTTTCAGGAGGAAAAAGTGACTTTCCTGTTATGTCTGCGAGTGGAGCCGTGTACCACTTATAACAATCACTACGCTTGCTAATTGCAACACACATGCATAACAAATTTCTACCAAATCTATCAATATCAAAATATGAACTTTCACATTGGTACCATATATCACTCTGAATACCACAACAACTTTCAGATCAAACTCAAGATTCTGCAACATACTTTGTGGTAAAATGTATTCATACACGCAAGCAGAAAGAGTCTGGCGATAATAAGGTATTACAATCTCACGTGTTTTAGGTTGGGCAAACATGACAACAGCATCTCCGCCTCATGAAGCCAACCATACCTTCCCCAGATCCTCTGCCTCTCATCCTAACCTGTTGAGTTACTTTGGTTACTTCTGCAGGTAACTTTAAAAATACCAGCATGACAAGAATTTTAGAAATCTTAAGTACAATACACTATCTGACCTTGGTTTGGTTTGATAGAGTATAAATGAAATTGAAAGCCTAAGCTTCCTTGTGTTTCTTAATTCAAGATTTATGAAGCAGTTTGATTATGGGTGACAAATTTATGAAAGTATATAAGTGCTTGTGAAGCTCTCAAATAAATAATAAAAATTATATATTTACATAAATATACATCTAAGAATGGACCACTTCAGATTAAATCAGGTTGTAAGTAATTCAATTCCTTAGCATTTAACCAAGTATGTTACATCAACATATAATACTGGTAGCAATGAGTATGAATTTTCTATTCATTAATGATCACATTCACAGTGCATGAATACAGTCTGATGTTGTGGTTGGATGTATGGTATGTTAAAATTTTCTACAGGTAAAGAATGATGGTGAAGAATTGCTAAAAAGAAGAAAATATCACTAAGGTGATCCCATTATCCTTCAACAATGGCTGGACCAAGTGAAAAATTAAGAGGGGTGCTACGAAGATGTGTCTGTTATATTCCTGAAGTTTCAGTCTTGATCACTCAATAGGAATAGCCCACTCATGAGGAACACGGCCATACTGAATGTCGGTCAGGGCTCTGAAGAATCTCTGATTGAGAGGGTTCTCGTGCTCCATCGTTGGGATTTTCAAAACGTGATTTCCATAATGTATCTCTGCCACAGGACACACAACACAAGCTGTCCCAGATCCAAAAATTTCCAGAAGCTAAAAGAAAGAAAGAATCAGAAATTAAATTATGCATTAAAAACATATTCCTAAATACATCATCCATTAGTTTCCACTGACCACTCCAGGTTTTTATTATAGGCAATGCTGGACAATTCATCTCAACTGAGAGGAGACACTGGCATATCAGTATTTCATCAATAATAACCACCATGTCTATTGCTGGAAATTATGTTATGCTGAGGAGGTGAAGACACGAAGATAGTAAAAGAAAGATTGATGGAGGGTAACACATGATCCAAAAACCATGATAAATCTGTAGTGAATCTCTCCCACACACACGACCTTTAAGAGATCATGGGAACAGATTATGAAAGACTACATGTTTATAGAATGTAAAGAAATAGTTTTCCATTTTATCCATATATATTTGGAATAGCTTAGATGATGACATAGCCCAAACTGGAACAATACATGAATTAAAATCTGAATATAATAATTGGAAATTAAAGATATAGACTAAGTGGGAATTGTTCATGAATTTCAGGCTAGGTATGATGGACTGGAGAGTAAGAGACAGGACCCAATGAGCACTGCTCTTTTCCTGTATACTACAATTAGGTAGATACTATCTATCTACATACAAAAGGCTTTTTTTTCCCTTACAAGGAAGATAGCCAAGTCAAAAGGTAAGTATCCACTCCCACACACTGTTTTAACATAGGAAATCTGACAATCAGTACCTGTTCTCTGCATCCTATCAGACACTAAGAAAAACAAACCCACACTAATACAACAAGGACAACACTCTTGTGCTAGTTTCCAGACTGTTGTAAGCTAATGTGAGGCTGCCAGTTTCCCATCAGTGAAACTCAAAGCAACAGTCGTAATTATCAGTAGTTCTATAAACATGGGGTAGAGCCTTTAGCAACAGATCTAAGTATTTCATTCTACTTACTCTGCCCTCACTCTCTAACTGAAGGAGTTCACCCATTGTCATTTCACGCTCAGTCACATCAAATTCTCCCCAACTGCGGGCAAGTTCTAGTAGAGACTGACGAGTCACACCAGGAAGAATAATACCATCAAGTGGGGGTGTTATAAGTTCTCTACCTGAAATACATAACCACAATTTTGTAAAATACATAACATTTTTATCAAAGTCATGTTCCTCCATAAAATAACCAGGAAATTTATATTCATATAAACTTCCTACTCCAAGTCTTCTGTAGCTTCATCATTGGACATGCAAATGAGAAATTGAAGAGTTTTTGCTGAAAAAAAAACTATGGCATTTTTTTTTTTTTTTTTTTTTTTTTCAAAATACTTACCTCCATCACCTTTGTCGATGTATACCATGAGATTCATGGCCCCTACTTCAGATATCTTATGATCATCTCCAAAAAGCCACAAAACTTGCTGGAGACCTTTACTTTCGGCCAGTTTCTGTTTTGGAAGACAAGAAAAATTTTGTCTCAAGATAATTCAACAAAACAATATAAATACAAAATACATATTCAAGATACAGATTTTCTACTTATATACATAATGATATATATCTACTTTTGTTCAAATTAAGAATTAAATATTCACATTCTCTCATTTACCTAGTTTTGAGAGCATGAGAAATGTGGAGGTGAAACTGTTATGAGTGGAACACTATCGGATTGTGGAAACCAGAGTGTGGAAGTGGTTTTGGCATGTGGAAAGAATGAGCAAAGAAGCAAAATGAGTATGGAAAACAGAAATAAGTTGATTGGGCTCGAGGAATGCAAAATGAGATGGTTGAATACCAAGAAGGGAGATTCAGATGTACATGTATGTCTGTTGACTAGAATAAGGAAAGTCCAAAATAAATGATGGGAGAGAGTGACAGAGTGGATGATGGGATAATATGGCCTGAAAGGATGTTCTAATCTGTTTTATAGATGAGTGGATGAGGACGGGAGGTTGCTGTATGGTGAAGTGGTGGGGGTAATCCAACTTTAGCTCTCAGGCTCTCTTGTGGAAGAGCTGAACCTCATTGCACTGCTTTTGGCCCAAACAGTGACAGGGAATAGGGTGACCATTCAACCACAAGCAGCTGTGAGGGAGGGGTACTTGATGATATGGTTTAACGTCACAAACTCCCCCCTATCGGAAGGCTAGGACAGTGCCCCTCACAGAAGACTTTGTAGCGTGGAATTTAATAAACCATGCCCTTGGTTCAACTTCACCAGTGGCAGGATTCAAACCGCCATCCCCTCGACCTGCTCAGCCAGCGTTTTATTTTTTTCTGATGTGGGATTGTGGTTTGGCTGCCCTTGTCAGGGACAAGAAATTCCTCTAAACTTTTTCTTTACAAACTGGCACTATATTAGCCATCTTCAAATCCCTAGGCACTATCCCTTCTAATGAACATAGTTACATTTTCAATCTTGTCTGCCAGATGTTCTCAGAATTAATCCATTTCTTGAAGCCATTCGAGTTATTGTTTGATTTTTTTCTCTTTTTACCCAATACACTAGAGTGACTTGACTTATTTTTTACAGCAGTTGGAGAGAGGGAGTATTCTGAGGTAAAGATGGAGAAGCATCATGGTTATGTAATGTCACAATGGTTCTTGAATGTATTGATGGATGGGGTTACACGAGGCAAATCCGAGGGTGTTGGGGGGGGGGGAGTTAAAGATGATGAGAGTGACAGGAAGTGGAAGGAAAGCCAGTGGTTTGCGGATGACAACATTCTTGTACCCAGGTCAGAGGAGGGTCTGAGGCAACTAATGACAGAGTTTAGGAGAGTATGTGAGAGGAAAGAGGAAAGTAAATGTGGGCAAAATTAAGGTGATGAGATGTACAATGGGAGAAGATGGAAGTGAGTTGGAGTTAAGCCTTAAAAGAAAGAGGCTACAGGAAGTTGGGAGTTTTAAGTATTTAGGGTCACATGTAGTAGAGAATGGAGGAGATGGGGTGGAGGTTAATTATAGTGCAAGAGAAGCAAGTAAATAAGAATTGTTGCCTCAAATTTCTATCTATACACCGTCTATATATCAAGGGGCTCTTCCCCCTTATAAGGGAGGTAACCAGCCAAGGCATCCCATAGTAGGGGGACGAAAATTCTGCCACTGTGACTCATGTGCAAGTCATAAAAGGCAATAAAAAGAGAAGGAGTGATGGGATTTGGGATCATGCTCTCTGAATGTTCGTAGATGGATCAGAAGTCAAGACATAAGAAAGTCTAGGGGAAGAACTCCAACCATAACCCTAAAATTTAGGTCATTAAATGACTCAAGTTTCACCAAGAGGAAAACCCACAGCCCCACAGTAATTGGCAATGATCCTTGGGCCCTCCCACAGATCTCTCTGGTAAGAAATTTTGGAATGCTGTCTGTGCTGTGTTGGTGTGGGACTGTTTCTATGTTGCTGCATGAAAGTGGAAGGAGGGAGTTCTAGTCTCCTCCATACATAATCATGAGTGGATGAGGGAGGGAGGTAAACCAGCTCTGGCCGTGCTGTGAAAGTAGTCTTGATGGCAGGAAACCCAAATGATCTTTCACTCATTAAGTACCAAGTTTGTAAGGACAATGACTGGGTTTGTGGTGGATGGGTGTATGGTGGGGGTTTGAATCCCCCCATCCCTCCTGTAAGGGGGAAATGTCTTTTGGTATATGTACGTATAATAGCGACACTACCTCTGACCCAGGGCAGTGGACAAGGTGCAGGGATGACCTGTTATCCAGGAGGTGCTAAGATAAGAAGGAGGGTGGAGGGGAGTGGAGTGTATTTAGGGATGGAATGGGTGGGAATGGTTTTATGCCTTTTTCTTTTTGGATACCTCCCTTGTAAGAGGGAAAAAGCCTTGGTGTATGTATGTACAATAGTGTAAGGGAACCAGGAAATGGTATCATACAGACTATTTTAGGTCCACAGTGGTCCAGACAGTTGAGATTTTACTGGACCACAAACCAACACCGAAAATCTTTGTCCTTTGACCCCCCCCTTTTACAAGTCATAAGCCTATCCATCACTAATTCCTTTAGCCTTCCCATCATTGTTCTTAATCATAATTACCAATATCATACACACTTAATATTGACATAAGTGGAGTAGGAAGTACAGGAGTCTCAGTCTGAGTTTATTCCTGACTAGTTTCACAGAATGTCTCAACACTTAATTTATTATACTAGAATATTGCCAGTGTTGCATTCTGAAACTTACCTGGATTGCCAGTGTGGGTCCATAGTTTGAACCCATTTTCATGGCTCCACAGCCTCCCGGCCAGGCACGGACATGAGCAGGGTCAGCTAGAAGTGACACGGGCTTAAACCCGGTGGGATAGTAGGGTCCCACTGGACAAAGTATGATGAACAGCAGAGCCTTGTTTGATTTATCCACACGCAATATTTCCTGAAAGCACAAATGAAAAATGTTATATTCATAACCTCACCAGTTTTTTGTTATATATTGCAGCCTTGTATGACATACTCAAGGGGAGTACATTTAACAGCGACATCATTTCAATAATTACCATAAGTTATATATTGTGACAATTGTTGATTGTTGTTACTGTTTATGGCTGCTCTAAGTTATTTATCTCATATATAATTCTTTTGTAACCCGAATCTTGGTTATTTTCTATGTCATTATCAATTTCACTATTACTGTATTCCTCTGTGGTTGTTGTTGTTGTTGTTGTCATTCCCTAGACTGTCTGTCCAAGCAGTCCCGTCTCCCCAAGGAATGCTACAGCCGAAACTGGGTTTTCCCACAAATCCTTTATAGAGTGTATGTTGTGTTGTTTGCATGCATGATTGTGTATAATGCAGTCTTCCATTATGTGTTGTATGGTATGGGGTGAAGTGTTACATCCTGGGCAGCTGTTCACAATGCGGTCATCCAGCCTCTTCTGGTAGCTTAGAAGTGCTGGGTGGTGGCCGCACCGCAGTCTGGCCAAGTGGACTCTGTCCTTTCATGGGAGAGAGGATTCAGAAGGGTGGATATCAGGGGGTCTGGCATGCAGCAGTGTGTTGTCTTTCAGAGTAATGTCACAATGGTTCTTGAATGTATTGATGGAAGGGGTTACACGAGGCAAATCCGAGGGTGTTGGGGGGGGGGGAGTGATGAGATGATGATGAGAGTGACAGGAAGTGGAAGGAAAGCCAGTGGTCTGCGGATGACAACATTCTTGTACCCAGGTCAGGGGAGGGTCTGAGGCAACTAATGACAGAGTTTAGGAGAGTATGTAAGAGGAAAGAGGAAAGTAAATGTGGGCAAAATTAAGGTGATGAAATGTACAATGGGAGAAGATGGAAGTGAGTTGGAGTTAAGCCTTAAAAGAAAGAGGCTACAGGAAGTGGGGAGTTTTAAGTATTTAGGGTCACATGTAGTAGAGAATGGAGGAGATGGGGTGGAGGTTAATTATAGTGTATAGTGGTCCTGGAGCTGCAGCGTCTACGTCGTGGGACCACCCCCAACCCCAAGAGTTGGGGGCCAAACAGCAGCAACCACCCCTGGCCATCAACTCTACGCAGGTGGCACCGATCCCCAAGAGGAGCTACGCCTGCCTTGGGGAGTACCACAATCCTCTGTGGTTGTTGTTGTTGCTGTTGTTTTGTTCCCTAAGACAAGCTGAGCAGTCCTGTCTCCCTTAGGAATGCCATGGCTGGAACAGGATTTTCCCATAAATCCCTTTTACAGTGTATATTGTGTTGTTGGCATACATGATTGTGTACAATGTAGTCTTCCATAATGTGTTGCATAGTGTGGGGTGAAGTCTTAACCCTGGTTGCTATGACTGACAATTCATGATATCATATATTTTTTGAATTATGGATTACCTTCTTACTTTAGTGTTTTTCCATTATCATACATTGGATCTATTCATTTATTATGTCTATACGGAGGGGGTAAAGGGAACCTTGAGTAAATGGGAATGTCTGTTTACCAGGAAAGGGAGAAGGCAAGAGATTGGAGCAAGTGCAGAATGGTTGTGGATGAATACTTAATTGACATGGACCAAAAAGATGTCTCCTCATCTTTACTTTTGCATCAGGGGACAAGGAGAAAGGCTTGCCATATAAATGATGTGGTGGGGTCCTGATGTGTTATTACCATGTCTTCAGAGAATGTTCCTTTACAGGACATCCTCAAGAGGTAGGATTTTGCTCAGCTTCTATTGGGAAATTATCCTCTAAGTGCATGAATTCTAAGTGTCCAATGTATTTAGGAACATAACCCTCATGCATTTCATGGTTAATCTGTACATATATATACAAAAACCCCTTCCCTTCCTTTAAGTCTATACCCACACCATAAACAGATAAAACCTATTCAATCACCTTTCCCATCTTGTTGTCTTGGGGATGAACGGTTACCCTGTCCATCACATTGCATTGGGTCGAGTAATGCACTGGGACATGGCTTTTCCTCAGCAAGGCCAGCTAGAGCTGGTTTAACCCCAATGCTTTACCATATGGTGACATCCTCCCACCACTATTACACAAAATAAATCATGGAACAAATGAGGACAACATAGACCAAAAATAGGTACCTGTAAGGGATGGTCCCTGGACATTCTGTCTCCAGATAATGCTCAAGATATCTTTCCATCAAATTTGACTGTTTCCTATAATTTTATTCATAAGGGGCTGATTAACAGTGGTTGCTCTCCTACTACTACAAAGGCAGAGCATGCCAAAAATAGACCTTTTGGTCCATAACTAGGTCGGATGCGAAAAAATATATATATATAAATGATAAAAAAATAGATAAAATAAGAATGATAATAATATAAATAAAATAATATAAATATTAATAAATAAAATAAATATACTAATACAACACACCCAGTTCTCCAATATTTCTTCCCAGAGAGATCTATGGGAGGGTTTGAGAGTCATTGCCAGCCATTGTGGAACTGTGGGTGAAACTTGAAACTGTGAACAGTGAAACTTGAGGCAACATCATTTTGGGCTGAATCATCCTTTCAGTTATTGAGTTTTCCTCCATTCACTCATGTCTTTTGCACTCTTTTCTTCCCCTGTTCAACAAACACACTGTATGAATCCACAGCCCCCTTCACCCCATCTATCCAATTCTTGGTCTTGTTCTCAAGCTTACTCAATTCACGTCTGTTTCCACACTTTCTTTGCTACGCTTTCCTTGTCTATTCTTTCCATATACACACACTACCTCAGCACGGATTTACTCTAATAGCTCTCTTTATGTTCTCTTTTCTGCACAAAAAATGCAGTAAGTGATCGTTGAAGATGCTGACGTGATGATCAGCATTCATCATTTGGCCCTTAGGAAGGAAGTGGAGACCAGCACTACCACTAAAACACCCCCACACCATGACTGATTATGGGTGCTTTACTGTTGGTATGGTAGAGGCAGGGTTGTTTGGGTGCTTATGTATTCACCTAGTTGTATTTTACAGGAAGGGGAGCTATGCTTGTGGTGTCCCATCTTCATATCTCATTTTATCTAAACTGTTTTTAAATTCATGTATTGTTTTTCATGTGTGAATGATATTTTGACACGGCCCAAAGGGATTTCTCCCCGTCTTCTTTTGTTCTGCATGAGGGGATGGAGAAGAGGGAGGGTTGCCAATTAAGTGAAGCAGCCTTGCTGTGGATGTACTGTGTCTTGCTACATTGTTTCTGACCCAGGGCAGTGGGTCGGATACAGGGATGACCTGTCATCCATGAGGAGCTAAGATGAGAGGAAGGAGGGGCTGGTGGAGGGGAGTGGAATGGGTGGGAGTGGGTATGTGCCTTTGACTTGGCTACCTCCCTTATAAGGGGGAAAAAGCTCTTGGTGTATATAAAGATAGATAGATTGCTGTCTTTCTACCCTTGTCTTCTTCTTCACCTCCACATTTCTCAGTCACCATTTTGTTACAATCAGATTTGCCAAACCCAACATCTCAAAAAGTTTCTGCCTTCCTTATTCTACAAGGAGTATCTTACCTCTGTGCCAATCATTGTAGGTCTTATGTACAAACTAGATGACTCAGAATGGGGCACCCACTCTTGCTCCAACTGCACCTGTCTCTTTATCAATTCAATCAACTCCTCTCCGTCAAATGTTGGCAGTGCTGACCGTTCAGCAGTGCGATTCATTCGCGCCATGTTCCTATCTGGCCGAAAGAGACGAATTTCACCATCAACTCCACGATAGGCCTTCATACCTTCAAACAGCTGCAAATGAAATAATCATAGTTAAAAGTAACTATTTGAACAGAGTAATAGCTTAATACCTTTGTATCAATGTAGTAACCTATTTTAGAGAAGCACATTGGAACCATTACAAAAAAAGTAACTACAGCCAAGAACCGTCTAACAAAAATACAAAAAATTAAGTAACAATAATTCAGTTATGTACTACAGTAATAAAATATATTCTTAGTTAAAAAAAATAATAATAAATGCATAAATCCAATAGCATGCCATGCATTGCACACTAAATGATTTTCCTTATCAATTGACAACTAATATCATGGGACAAAATCAATAAGGGGAAGAAGAAGAAAGAATAAATACATGAATGTATATATATGTGTGTGTGTGCATGAAAATATATGTATCCAGCCACCACAAAAAATCTTGGGACCCACACAAGTTATTAGTATTAAAAAAGTGTACCAAGTTATTTTGCATTTCTCCCTCTTATATTTTCTTACATACCACTCACCCTAAAATTTGGTCATGTTACCTTTGGTTTTAATCACCATACTGAGACATTTAGGCATCCTGGGGGGTGAGTTTGTTGAAGTAACTCAAAGACAAGTCCTTCACCTACAGAAGATTGATTTCATACGAGAGGTGTTTAAGCGAGGTCCACTTGGATAAAACAAGCTTCCTTTTCATGACTTACCAACAATTCTCAATAGGGTTAAGGTCAGACAAATTAGAGGACCAATCCAGAATACAGATATTGCGATCTGCAAAACTCTTTGTTACTTTCTTTCCCTTGAGACATGGTGTAAAGTTATGCGTGAAAGTGATGCAGCCGTGCATCTTATGAAAGTGTAGTGAGTGATCATTGAAGACAGTAAGGAAGTAGAGGCCATCGTGACCAGCACCACCACTAAAACATCCTCACACTATGACGATTGTGGGTGCTTTACTGTTGGTATGGTAAAGGCAGGGTTGTACCAGTCGACAACAGGGGGTAGTTTCACCTTAGCAGGGAGGTGCTTTCATCAGACCACATCACCTCCCACTGCTGTGGTGTCCAATTTTTATATTTCTTGGCAAAATTAAGGCATTTCTTTCTCATCACTTCCCACTGCTGTGGTGTCCAATTTTTATATTTCTTGGCAAAATTAAGGTATTTCTTTCTCATGTCATTGATGAAGAGTGGCTGCTTGGCAGTGTTGCAGCTGGGGAGTTTCAGGTCTTTCTGAAGTAGACGTATGGTGTGAACTGCAACAATTTCCAGCAGTTTGGGCGAGATTTTTTTTTATCTGAGAGACTGTCAAACAAGGGTTCTTGGTCACTTCCTTTTGCAGCAGGTTTTCTGTAGTCTCAGAAATTTTTCAGTGGCTTAAAAGTAATAGGTTTGTAAGATGGAACAAGATTTGATGGGCACGCTGCTGCAAGCAGGAATGTAACTATTTTTGTCTCAGCCAGAACAAGCATGAATTTCCTTTATGGAGAGATTCTCCTACCTGTAGGCCATTGTATGGGCATTTCCTTCATTCAAAAGTGAAGAACCAACCATATCAACACATAAAGAAAGATAAAAAATAATCATGCAATCATCAACACAGGAGGTCAGAGGAACATTAATATACCTACTTTCAAATACATTAAGTGTTACAATTAATGGCTTTTTTGCAGCAACAGTGATGGAAAGATGCCAGACAAGTTGCCAACCACCAATGGCTAGACAAATCTTACTGCATCGAGGGAGAAACACAAAATAACTTGGTACATTTTTTTCATCCTAATAATTTGGACAGGTCCCAAGAGGTTTTGTGGGGTGGCTGTATATAAATTACCATATTTGCTTGCATATAATATGTTTCTTTTTATTTTGAAATATATAAAAAAAAACTGCACTGTTCCTATGCTGTTTTTCTCTGTAATATACCATTATGAGAAATTAAATAAACATATATTTTTAATTGATATACATTATAATAAAAAAAAAACACCTATGCATATCTTTGCCTCAGAGAAGGAAAGAAAATCACACCAATTATCAAAGTTATGTAATGACCCAGAAGAATTGAAAAAAAAAGACAATCAAGAAAAAAACCAACAGTAAGAAATGAAAATTGCTGTTAAATCAAATAAAAACACTAAGAATTCTAGTTACATAGAGGTATCAGGAACTGCATTGGTCCACTTTTGCCTGCCAATGGTCAACTTACACATTCAAATGAACATATTTGCAATATCTTAAATAGCTAGTTTAGTTCCATATTCATAAACAAAACACCTCAAAGGAAAGTATTATCCATGTCATGTTATGCTCAGCAGAAACTTACATCTGTAAATATGATCAAAGAAAGTAGTGGAAGATGTTTAAGAGAACTTGTACACACATATATCAAACTGGTCACCAGCCTGGTAGATAAACCATATGAGGAGAGACCAAATGCACTGGGTCTGCCAACTTTGAAAGATCAAAGAGAAAGAGGTGATGTGATTACTGTATTCAGGGCACTAAAGGGGATAGATTGCACTGACAGAAGAGATCTCCTTATTAAATATGTGAGGACTTTAAGAGGTCATGGGAGGAAATTAAGAAATTCTTAGATGACCACATCTCAAGGATGTGAAGAAATACAGTTTTCTGTACAGATGCATATTTGGAATAGCTTAGGAAGTGATATAGCCCAAGCTCAAACAATACAAAAATGCAAATATAAATATGATAATTGGAAATCAAGGATACAGAACTGTGCATGAATTTGAGGATAGGTGTGAGAAAAAATTAGAATAGGAGACTGGACCCAATCAGCATTGATCCTTTCCTGTATACTACAATTAGATAAATACCAAAAGGCCCTTTCTTCCTTATAATGTGGGGGCCTAATCGAGGAATACTCCTAGCCTTTACCCATTTCAAATCCATCCGACACCTATTTGTTGTCCCTTCTAATTCAGCTCCTTGTGGAAGGAGGGTCATCCCTGTCTCCTGCCCGGGTCAGAAGCAATGCAGCAGGACAGAGCACAACCCAACAGCTGAAGGTGATTTACCCCCACCCCTTCATTACATGGCATGCCTCCCCCTTAACCACTCATGGAATTGTAGAGCAGACATGAAGAAATGCCTTTTGGCTGCATCAGTACGAGTATATGATCTATTTACAAGTACAACTACTCTCGACTCACACCTATCTCTTGCCCTCTTCCTTCCTCATTTGATAGACTTTCCCTTTATATTCAAGACCCCCTTCCCATTCATCCATCCTATTTTTGATCACCACCTTAAGTTCACTCCATCTCTACTTTCCACAATCTATTTCCTACTCTTTCTTCAATCATTCTTCCCATATGCCCACAACATCCCAGTATTCTTCAATATGCTAGCTCTCTTTCCAACCCCTCCCTCCACCTCACTTCCTTACTTCTTACTCTACCCCCATAATCCCAACCATACCTCTTAAATACTTCATCTCAAACACATTTAGGCTCTTTTCTACCCCCTTATGCAAAAGCAAATTTCATGGAACTGAGAAGATACTTAGAAGAAACAGTTATCCATACAGATGCATATATGGAATACCTTAGGTGATATAGCCCAAGCAATACATGAATTCAAATCTATGTATGATAATTGGAAGAAGACCAAGTTGGAACCATATAATGAATTTGAAACTAGGTATGATAAATCAGAGAATTAGAGAGAGGACCCCACAAGTATTGCTCCCTTCCTGTGTACTATAATTACATAAATACAAATAGGTACAGTATAAAAGAAACATATACACACTAACACACTCAGGATACACAGATGGGCAGGGCAATTTTCCATACATGCACATACCAAAAGATCTTTTTCCTCTTATAAGAGGTGGCCAGCCAAGGCATAGGCTCACCCTTCACTCATCCCACACCATTCCAAAAGAACTAAAATCCAGGAATTGAGTCCTTTTTATGGATTATAACCTGGAATATTACTCCTTTCACCACCAAGAATCAAAATGTGAACCAACACAGCATCTTGCAGTTCCGGTCAATCCAATGTTCCTTGAAACAGTCAAACCAATCTATTACTAATTGTTAAGTGTAAGCTGCTAAGAATATTCAGAAAGCTTTAAACTAGTCTAACTAATTCCTTCAGAACTAAAATTTAAATTCATCACTCATCAACAAACACAATTATAATGTCATTACATTAACAATCACAAAGTCCACACTATTACCAAATCAAAAACTTGCTATTCTCTACAATACTATATTAAGTGGAGATTCTAACATCAATATAAAACATATCAAACAATCAATCTATTGCCCTCACTCTTTCTGCATATAAAAACATTTCACTATCATCATAGTACAAGAAAAAAATACTTCATCAAGTCCTGATACATCAAATGAAAAAAATTACATAACTACATCCAAAACAAAAGCATATTCAACAAACTTATACTTATTACTAACTTCTGTAGCATAGTGAAGAACTTTGGCAGCTGGGTGTAGCGTGAGGTTTTGGAAAGGCACTATTCTTGGCTTGCCCCATCCGTGGTTTCCATCCCACTCAATCTTGAGCATGTAGTCTGTGAAGTTCTTACCAAACACCAGCTCGCTAACTGGGGGCTTAGGCTTTAGCTGGTCTGGTGAACAAAACTCTATCTCCAGATCAGAAGCCTGAAAAATGAATATGTATAACTAAAACAGAAACAACATTACCCTTGTACTACAAAATATACCTTAGAGAAAGTTACATAAGACAATGTACAACAAAAAACCAACAGAGTAACCAAAGAATAAAAAGAGAAAAAGAAAATTATGAAAAGGGAGTGGAAGGAATAAAAGTGAGAGTGAAGGAAATAGCAACAGCCAGCAGAGGTAGAGAAGAGAATGAGATAAAGAGAAGGGAGCAAAACAGAAGAAAGATGAAGAGTCTGGAGGAGAGAAAATGTGTCTGCCTGCCTGCTTGACCCCTGAAGTCACAGAGGGTTCTGCCCTGACACCTGAGGGATACTTAACTTGGGTCATACAAGATAAGACCATACATGTTGGAAGTGTTACAGAGAAAGATTCAACCTCCAAATACTGAATTTTCCCATTTCAAATGAGCATAATCCCTTTATTTCTAAATTTTCAAGTTTTTATAAAAGAAGGACTTTTTTCTGTGCATGTTATCACTTGTCTGCACAGGGACCAACACCCCTGGATTATCTGGCAGAGTATTTGGATCAGGAGATAACCAGGAACTTTGACCACATTGATATCTTATGGTAAATCCATGTGAACAAGTTGTATAGACACGGTAAAGGAAACATGGACTGGAGGTGAAGCTTTTATTCCTTTGAGAAAGCTTTTATTCCTTTGAGAATGCTTTTATTCCCTTGAGAAAGTCGATAGACGAAACGTCAGGAATAAAAGCTTCACCTCCAGTCCATGTTTCCTTTACCGTGTCTATACATCTTATGGTAACTTAAATCAGAATATAGTATGCATTAAATTAATTCTATGATCACCCATAAATAACCTCCAGAATCAAAAGCTTCCCATGCAGAAAGCAAAATCCATTACTACAGAAGTTTGCAGAAGGAACATGGCAGAGGTTGACAGTGTGTAATTCATGGAGGAGGCTGGGATAGCCATTCTCAGCAGTGGACTTGTGAAGGGCAGCCTGTGGTGACTAACTTCCTACTCAAACATGGGAGAGACATTTTTTTGAGCAGCGGACTTGGGTCGAGTGTTGGCTCTGACTATGACTCACAAGTCTGGGTCATCCGTTGACCCTGTGGTGACTGACTTCCCACTCAAATATGGTACACTGATAACTAACAGGATCTGAAGGGCTACCATGATCTAGTTGCTGTCCTTATCCAGATGGATACCAGGAGAACCAATGAGCAGAGGTACACCAGTGTGCTGTGGGAGTGAAAGGGCAGGACCTAAGAACAGAACTTAACACTCATCAGAGAGGAAGCACTGGCCATAGGCCAGCATGTAGACTTCATCTAAAAGTAAAAACAATATGCATAATTAACGAGTGGAATGACCTTTGGCACAAGTGATGGCATGTGGTACAGTTCTAAGTCTCAAATCAATTGGATAAATGCCAAAACAATATGCTGTGCTTTCAGCCAATAATTTATTCACTTGTTTGTATGTATTCAGCTACTTTTATTACACCTTTTCACCAAGTTGAACTTAAACTTAAATAATTAATATCAACTTAAGATGTGTAAAATTAATTTTAGAATTTAAGATGAATTAAAAAAATTCATGGATAGGCAATAATTTGGATTTTTTTTCATTCTTTTGGTTACCATAGTCTTATTGTTACCGTAGTTCTGGGCATGGCAATTTTATGCCACTGTCGATTATTCAATTATTTCAAATATATGAAACCCCGCATGGAGAAGTGTCCCATGCAACACAATGGCCAGTTTTGAGTTACGCACATATAACACTATTTTGTGCCGGCCGAGCAAGCGTGAGGTTTTACCACTTTGTTTTAGGAGCGTTTCGACCATATTGCAGGTCACATTTTGTCCTTTCCGACATGCTCGGATTGAAGTAGAAGGGCCAAAATAGTGTTATATGTGCGTAACTCAAAACCGGCCATTGTGTCGCATGGGACACTTCTCCATGCGGGGCCTCATATGTTCAGCTATTCTTTATTGAAATTAACATATTTGTTAAATTGCTTTAATTTGAACTTCAGCTTCTTTAATTTGAGGGTGAAAAGGTATAGTTTATGCTTTCTGTATTGAATATCATGGACTGTCATCACAATTTGCCATTGGTATCCATCCTGATGACAAGATGCAGGGATGGCCCATCATCCAGGAGGTGCCAAGATAAGAAGGAGGGTGGAGGGGTGTGGAATATATAGGAAATGGAATGGGTGGGAGTGGTTTCTATGCCTTTTTCTTTTTGGCTACCCCCTGTGTAGGGGGGAAAAGCCTTTGGTATATGTATGTATGTATCCATTGTACTTGGAAAGGATGGTGGAACACAATCAAGGAAAAACACCAAGAGAGTGTAGTGCCCATAGGCACCTTGAGTTCCTTGACAGAGTGCAAGATCGAAGCCAGGAAAATAATTCTGGTGAGGTGTTGGGAGTTCAGCCAGATTCGCAATATCTATAGCACTGGTAGGCTGCAGTGGCCTCACAGTAATGTTCAGAATAGATATGCGGGAACTCCATCTTCAGTTGCTACGACAACCAGTATACCATGCACAGGTGACAACCTAGGATGGATGGATGTGGAAAGAACCCCAGAAGTGATGAAGTATCCAGATGCAGGCCCTGGGCCGATTCCTGGAGCAACCTCAAACACTGTAACAGTTAAATATAAAAAGAGGAAATGTTCAGCAGATCCATTGCAGGGCGAATAAAGGGTCTAAAGTAATTTTATTATACTCAATATCACTCTTATTATTCTTACTGTTACAATACCGCAACAGATTGCAATTAACATACTAACTCTGGTCGAAAAAATTATTAGAAATGTAATGTGAACTTTATCATGACCCAGAAGATTTAAACAATAAATATTGAGAGCAGAGAAGGAATGAGAGAAAGAATGCAGTAGGGAGAGGAAGATAGAAGAGTATGGTTACTTCCGGTGAAGACCACATGCTCATATACTCCTGTGTGGTCACGTGACTACACTACCTTGAAACTGGAGATGCATCGAACTGCCTGCTGCAGAAGAAGCGCCTGAAAAGATAAAAAACGGTTTCCATTAGAAGGGAGTAATGAAATAGAACACATTCTACCTTAATCAGTTACAAGAACAGACACAAAAATAACAATATTGTTGGTAGTACACATCACTCGTTATGATCCATTGCATCAGTTTTATGACCAAAAGAAAAAAAAATGCGATATATAAGGTAGTACCTAATGTCCTACAGTATGTTTTGGCTGATTATCGACAATTCTATTCAGTTCCGAGGAACAGCTGTGTGCTCATTTTTATTTGGTCTGCTCTAGATAATGCCACACAATTACATTAATCTTCGAGTACCAGCACTAGGCCTGTACTCTTAAAGGTTAACATCAACCAAAATATTTTGTTCAGGCTGACACCAGGCGACTTTATTCACCTGAAGGAGTTAATCTGGTGTCTTAAAATCCGTTAACTCCGGGTACAACGCAGGAGAATGGAAGTTCACGAAAATTTTCAACAAATCGTGTTTTTCGATGGCACTAAGGTGTAAAAAATTCTGGAACCTGACTTATTTAAATACCCAAATGTGTCTGAATCTTAGATAAGCCAGTATTTTAGAATTTTAGGATTTTTTGCAAATGCCTTGGTATATTAGAAATGTGTCTCCATAAATGTCCTGGTATATTACATTTGTAAGGGGGCCGTAGAATGCGCATTATACCTTTTTAGCTACGGTTACATTAGTCAATGATTCAGTTGGATTTCATCCAAGGTTGGGTGTAACCGTAGAAAGGGCAGTTATTTATTACGCAAACAAATTATCTATATTAACTAGTACTCTGTCGCATCTCAAATGTTTAACGAGTAAAAATGCTTTCTAAAGTTTCATAAAAGACGCCATTCATTGTCGTTGTTATCGGTGAAGCCAACTGTGCTCAGTCATATCCATTGCCTCTGACTACCCACTTCTTTAGCAAACTCCTTCCCTGTGTAAACATCTTATGTCCTTTGAAAATACTACAGGTAACGAAAGCGGTAGGCCTTGCACCGTCTCTCCTCCGGTACGAGTGAATGTAATCGAATGGGAAATAAAAACTACTTTGATGACGCACGACTGACGTACTGGTCGACATTTTTTTCAAGATTGTTGCTAAACACCCAAGAAGTAGCTGTAACCCCTTTTTATTTCTTCGTTTGCTTGTTTATTCATTTATACATTTATTTGTTGGTTAATTCGTGCTTTTATTTTTCTATTCTGCCAGTTTCCGCCTCCGAACCCACAAGCAGAGCAAATCTACGGGTATGTTTTGCCTTTCCTTCCGTTTGCGATGCTATAAGAGGCTATAGAATATAGATTAGTTTTTCAAAGTTTTTCATCCACGATACCCCAAAATTCAGCTCCAAATCAACCTGATACCCCATCCACAATATTTGCCCACTGCTACCGATTTTAACTTTCAACTAACTATAAGAATAATAAAATAAAGGAGAAAACAGGACGGCTATGAACAAACAACTGAATTCTAGTGACTTTATTTTCAGTAAATAAATCAAAAGTATAATTCTTACATATATTATCAATTTCATATTTTCCAGGAGGCTTTTTTGTATACCCCAATGAACTGGATTGGATTGCCCCTGGGGTTATTGCGGCACTACTTTAAGAACATCTGCGTCGTCGTCGTCGTCGTCGTCGACAAGGTCACTCCAAGCAGCAGCAGCAGCAGCGACTAAGTCGTGAAAACGAGTTGGAATCCTATTACCTCAGGCACTCAAACGCACTTCGATTTGATACGTTCGATTTCTTTTCATTCCGACGTGGTTTCATGCGGGCATTTGATCTTGTGCATTTATACCTTACGTTACCTTACGTTGATACTGGACGCAGGTCGCTAGACCTATATGTCCAGATCGGTGACCTTCGATTGGCCAGATGCAGAAATTACATCTTGGTCATCCTCCGGTAGGTCTTCGCCGGGTGTGCCAGTAAATGCAATAGTTTTTTCATAGTCATATTTTATTTCCTGTCTCTCCCAGTGCTTATCAAGTTTCGTTTCAAATTCTCTTATAGATTTTGCCTTTATGACACTATTGGGGAGGCTGTTCCAAGCATCCACTACCCTCACTTGGAAAGCACCTTGTCGCAGTCTAGTCCGGCTCCTTGGTTTGAAGATCTTTAAGATGTTGCCCCGAGTTGGTCCTTTTCTCAATTGGAAATTTATGTTAACAGCAGGGTCATAGTGCTGATTTAAAATTTTGTAGACCTCCACCATATCTCCACGTAATCTTCGATATACTAAAGTTGGAAGGTCCAGCTTCCTTAGTCTTTCCTCATAATTAAGGTTTTGTAGGTGTGGCACCATCTTGGAGGCTCTACGTTGAACATTTTCTATTGTCCTAATATCTTTTTTCTTATAAGGTGACCAGACGGACTGAGCATATTCCAAGTGAGGTCGAACAATTGCCTTAAAAAGAGTCCGAAATGTTGGTATATCAAGGTATACAAAAGATCGCCTAATCATTCCCATGATCTGGTTGGCTTTGTTCACTTTTTCCTGTATGTGGTCACCAAAGGATAAACTCTCATCAGTAAGCAAGCCTAGGTCTTTCTCCTTGACACTTCTCTGAACCACTGTTTCATTTTCCTCACCACGTAGCATATAATATACTGTGTCTTTTGTTTGCCTACGCCCTCCACTTACTTTCATGTGTTTGCACTTCTGGGGGTGGAATGGCATTAACCATGTTCTTGACCATTCTTGCAGGGAGTCAAAGTCTTCTTGTAATTTATGTCTGTCTTCTTCATTTTTAATTTCTCGGAAAATTTTAGTGTCATCTGCGAATAAGAACAGGTCCGACTGTACACAGCTAGGTAAATCATTGATATATATGACAAAAAGCACTGGTCCAAGTATACTGCCTTGGGGAATGCCACTGTGTACTCTTTGATATTTTGAGAATGTTCCATTGATTTGGACTCTTTGCCTCCTCTCCAGCAAAAATGAGGTGATCCATCTGAGGACATTACCGCCCACACCATATCCGGCAAGCTTTCTTAGAAGTCTTTGATGAGGGACTTTATCAAATGCTTTTTGAAAATCTAAAAATATTGCATCAGTTTCTCCTCCATCGTCAATGACTCTGGTCCATTTGTCAATAACATTTAGCAGCTGAAGAACAGTTGACCTACCTGTTAGAAATCCAAACTGATTGTCTGAAAACAAATCATTACGTGTCATATGTTCCATAATGTGGTCCCTTATAATGGATTCAAGAACTTTGCAAGTAATACATGTGAGGCTCAGGGCGATAGTTGTTGACCTCAGATTTATCTCCTCCTTTGTGTATTGCACTCACATTAGCTGATTTCCAGTCTTCCGGTAGCTTCCCCTCTCTAATAGATGTTTCAAATAACTCTGTCAGTACTGGAGTAATGTTGTCCCTGAGTTCCTTTAGGATCCTGGCATTTATATTATCAGGGCCGGGTGATTTATCCACTTTTAGCTTTCCAAGTTTTTTCCATACATCTTCCTCTTTCACTTGACAGTCATTCAGTGGTTCATCAAAGTTACGAACTGGTATATGTGGCAATTCACCATCTGGTTCCTGGGTAAATACCTTTGAGAAAAAGGCTGATAATACCTCGGCCTTCTCCTCATCCGTTATGGCACTTTTTCCATCCCCGGCTTTTAGGTCTGTAACTCAAGTCACTGTTTTAAGTTTTATATTATTATCATTGTTATATCTATTATCATAATATATCATTATTACTATTATATTAATTATAGCAATATATTATTATTAATATTATTACTATTATTATTATCATCATTGTTATATTTATTATCATAATATATCATTATTACTATTATATTAATTATAGCAATATATTATTATTATTATTTTTTTTTTTTATTATTATTATAATTATTACTGTTATCATTATTACTATTATTATTATTATTGTTTGGGTGTCGGGGGCCCTTTCAAATGTGTAGTTTTTCTACCCATAAGGCAAGGCGGCGGCTACACGTGGGGCGAGGGACTGAATCCACCTAGACCTTGTTTTGGCCTTCAGTACCCATTATCCCTTGTTGTACGCCTCTTACGACACGCAAGGAATATGTGGGGATTATTCATACAAACTTCAACAGAAGCCTATCTGTTCCCTTGACATCTACGCGACTAAAGTAAGTTCGTTTGAGTAGAAACGACTTAGGTTACAATTTTTATTTTTCGAATCTCCAAATGTCAAATCACCTTTGTGCCATTTAATGAGAAGCTGAATGAGGAACTAAGAGAAGTAAACCTATATAAATATTAGACAAATTGCTGAAATGTAGACTTAGGGAAGCCTAGAATAATGTAAGCGAAGTCATTTTCCAGTTTTTCGAATTTACAACATTTCAAGAGAATCTTTAATGTGTGACGGGTGAGTAGTCATAGGGTACTGAGATATGAGGAAAGGGCCAGAAAGAAGGAATGGAAGAAGTTCAAAGTGACTCTGCATTCTAGAAATGTAGATTATTCTACAATATATATATTGCGTGGCTGGCTCGAAAGAGCAACATTGGATTTATTTGTCTCTCTTTTGAGCTGCCGGGTACTACATGGTCAAATCAGGTTGACGTTCCACCCAGACAAGTCAGAGAATATGTTTTAAGACAAAATATTGTCGTGTTTAAGCAAGTAATAGGAATGTTATTTTCTGAAAATGATGGTAGATGTCATTACTAAACTTAAGTAAAAAAAAAAAAGTTGCCAAAATGACATTCAGGTGAAGTGAGGGATGTAAACACAAGTTAATGAATAAATAGACAACGTATGAAGGAGAGCCGGTCTCATAAAATTGCGAAAGAGTCGTGAGCTCATTGGGTACAAGATGCTAATGCACGGCGAAATAATAGTTTTGCTACAATAACGAATACAAGAATTTAAAACATTTTAACCCCTTTCAATTTGATGGCGTTCAAAACAATAAATGACAGGAGCGCGCGCAATCACGAGTCCACATGTTCCAAGACCATGGTGAATCACACGCACGCACACACACACACAAACACGCACACACACAAACACGCGCACAAACACACGCACACACAAACATGCACAAACACATACATATATATATGCAAGGTAACCACTCTGAAGGGGACACAGAGTAGAGCTCATTCGTGTATTACATCCAGTGCAGAAATACATTGCACTGGATGTAATACACGAAAGCGCTCTGCTCCGGTCGTATATTTTCATTAGTAGTTATCTTGCATCTGTAGAACAAACGTTTCTATATTTTTATTGTACACACACAGACACAGACAGACATACACACACATATGTATATGTATATATATATATATATATATATATATATATATATATGTATATATGTGTGTGTGTGAGAGAGAGAGAGTATGCACGCATACATATAAACGGAACAAGGTAAATATGCTATCGGGTGACATAGGATGCCAACACTACAAAAAACGTTTGCACATGGACGTAGACTGACTGTCATCGTCAAAAGGGGAATTTGCATGACGATCATACACAAGCGATGAGAGTGGCGGAAACGTGCGGTTGAACCCCACCAACCTCCCGTCAAACAGGTTTTCTTCCAAGATTTTTTTTCTTCTTCTTTATGGTGGTTGGGAAGGTGGGGAGGTGGGGGGGGAATTGTTGGGAGTTTCTTCAACTCCCTCAACCACACAACCTTCCACGTCGCCTCACGTTTAATCGTTTATCTAAAGTACACAAAGCGAATTTTCTCATTGTTATCACGCTGACATTTGGTATGTAAACAGAACTTTGTCGAACCCAACTCAATAAAATCGGATAATTACAAAAGAAGAATTAGACCAACAGCGGGAGAAAGTCTACATTGTGTAGAAAAGCAGATAATAAAATAAAGAACGGGGATTGGTCGCAAGGCCGATGGAGCAGCGCCTACCCGACTTCCCACATTCCAGATGGGGATATCGATCGATAGAGTCCCAAATCAGGAGGAGAAATGGGTCTTACCACCGCCTACCCACCTTGTACCAAAGTTGTTCATGTTGTTATCATTATTATTACCTTTATTATTATAATTATTATTATTATTATCATCACTAATATTATTATTATTATCATTACTAATATCATTATTATCATTACTAATGTTATTATCTTTACTAATATTATTATCATTACTTATCATTATTACTATTATTATCATTTATCATTACTATTATTATTATTACTATTATTTTCATTATTACTATTATCATGGGGATGGAGTATGTTGGGATGAAACGGGTGGGAGTGGATTCATGCCTTTTGACTTTGGCTACCTCCCTGTAAGGGGGAAAAATCCGTTGGTATATGTACGTGCTAAATATTTTTATTTCATTATTATTATCATTACTATTACTACTACTATTATTATTACTATTACTACTATTATCATTACTATTATTATTATAATTATTACTATTATTACTTTTATCAAACAATATAATAAATTACTATTATTATTATTACTACTATTTTTATCATTGTCATTATTATTATTATTGTTATAGACCCTTTCAACGCATCTTACGACTAATGCGTCCGTTCACCTTGCGACAAAATTACTTTCTTCATTAGCGAGGGGAACCCTAATTACTCTCACAGAAATGAAACACTTTCCCCTGCAAATAACCAAGGAATTCTTTCTTCTGCCATAAATGCGACACGAGACCAAACCACAACGCAACGACTATTTTCGTATAAAATCAATACCACTGATACGTGGCGATAAATGTGGATTCATAGGTATGCATATACAATGTGTGATCCACCACTGTCTTAGATTAGGTCTTGGACTCGTGATCGACAGCTATTTCCCTCACGGAAGAGAGCTCAGAGCTCATATATGACCGATCTATGGGTAATGCTGTGACCTTACACGCATACACACACCCAACTCCCCGCCCACGAGAGTTGGAGTAACGACTCGCAGCGCAGCGATACTGAAATTATTTCAGCCCTGGGCGGGATTCGAACCCGAACCACCGTAGTGACAGACGGGAACTCTAACCACTGCGCCACGAGGTGTGTGTGTGTGTGTGTGTGTGTGTGTGTGTGTGTGTGTGTGTGTGTGTGTGTGTGTGTGTGTGTGTGTGTGTGTGTGTGTGTGTGTGTGTGTGTGTGTGTGTGAAGCAATTTGGCCGAAGGACGCGACTAAGGAAACCGCAGGTGTCGGAGGCCAGGAGAAAGAAGAGGAAGAGGAGGAGGAGGAGGAGAAGGAAGAGGAGGCCAGGAGGAGGAGAAAGAAGAGGAAGAGGAGGAGGAGGAGAAGGAAG
This sequence comes from Oratosquilla oratoria, assembly GCF_046742065.1. Taxonomy (NCBI): domain Eukaryota; kingdom Metazoa; phylum Arthropoda; class Malacostraca; order Stomatopoda; family Squillidae; genus Oratosquilla; species Oratosquilla oratoria. The sequence goes on from NC_134786.1 coordinate 9,179,127, forward strand.
AGGAGGCCAGGAGGAGGAGAAAGAAGAGGAAGAGGAGGCCAGGAGGAGAAGGAGGAGGAAGAAAACTCCAGGAGGAGGAGGAAGAAAACTCCAGGAGGAGGAGGAAGAGGAGTCCAGGAGGAGGAGGGGAAGGAGGAGGAGGAGAGGTGTGCGTGTGTAGGTGTACAGGTGTGAGCAAGTGACCCGCACCAGACTGCAGGTGTTTTGTGGGTGCAGTAGCAGCAGCAGCAGCAGCAGCAAAGATGTTGGTGGTGGTGACCTTGAACTAATACCGGGAGGATAAGTGAATGGAGATTCATGGATGGATACATTTGGAGTTTATGTACACGTGTGCGTGTGTGTGTGTATGTGTGCATGAGTGTGTGTGTGTGTGTGTGTGTGTGTGTGTGTGTGTGTGTGTGTGTGTGTGTGTGTGTGTGTGTGTGTGTGTGTGTGTGTGAGAGAGAGAGAGAGAGAGAGAGAGAACGAGAGAGAAAGAGAGAGAGAGAACGAGAAAGAGAGAGAGAGAACGAGAAAGAGAGAGAACGAGAGAGAGAGAACGAGAGAGAGAGAGCGAGAGAGAGAGAGACAGAGAGAGAGAGAGAGAGAGAGAACGAGAGTGGATGAAAGAGTGAGAGGAAAAGAGGACGAAATAGTAAGACGGGGTGATGATGCCCTCATCTCGAGGCACTGATCATACTAGCGGTTTTAACCGCGGCGGCTCGGTTACACCGTAAGTCAGTGCAGACGTTCATACACAATTTTTTTTTCTTTTTTAACTATGTGGTTCCGCCGGGGTTCCCGCGCGGTTCAGACAGCTAGTGTGAACACAAGGGTCGAGTCAAAAGGTAAGCGAAACGCTACGTCCTCGCACACACAAGCAAAACATACAGAAACACGTCATCAATTTCAGCCGACGAAGACTGCTGAAGTTGACACTGTACAGTCTCCTCTTCAGTTCCATTCCGACCTGGAGACCATTCTCTGCCGAATGAAATCGGCCGACCTTTCTTGGATCAAAATAATAATAATGACAATAATAACAATAATAATAACAACAATATTAGTAGTGATAGTAATTATAATAATAATAATATTAGTAATAATAATAATAGTAATAACAACAACGACGACAACAATAATAGTAACAATAATAATAATAATAATAATAATAATGATGATAATAGTAATAATAATGGTAATAATAATGGTAA
>NC_134786.1:9182819-9192819 GCF_046742065.1 Oratosquilla oratoria
TGTGCGTCTTATGTGTGCAAGTTTTTTCACATTTGTGTGTGTGTGTGTGTGTGTGTGTGTGTGTGTGTGTGTGTGTGTGTGTGTGTGTGTGTGTGTGTGTGTGTGTGTGTGTGTACGCGCGCGTGTGTGTGTGCGCGTGTGATTGTACGAAGGTCAGAGGCTTTGGTATTCTAGGAAGAAATTCTGCGGGCCATCAACAAGTTATCTGCAAGATGAGGAGGAGAGGGAGAGAGAGAGAGAGAATGATAGTGAAGGAGAGAGAGCGGGAGGGAGAGAGGGAGGAAGAGAAGGAAAAAATGAAAGAAGGAATTCAGTGGAGATGAGGCGTCACAAGGGATGCCATTTGATTAATTAGGAAAAATCTCGCGGTTCAAATGATACACAAAGTCGCATTTAACGGGACCTATTTGGTAAGCAAGGGCATTGGGAGCGTTCGAATTTTAAAGAAAAAAATATATATATATATCCAGTACCCTCACTCTCCTCGTCAAGCCAAAATCCCACTTAACGACTTCCCACCCACACACATTCTTCCCCGAACTTCTTACTAACAACCCAAACGTATTCTTATAATCAATTATATCCCAAATGTCGAACCACCCCCAAAATGGCAAACAGGTCTATCCAGTTCGTCTTCCTCATTATTCCGGTTTTGTTGTCATTCTGTCCCCAGACGCCTTTACAACAATCTGTCTGGATGTTCTTCGCAAAGTATTCTGTTGTGAATTCTCACCGCGGTGACGGGACACAGGGGGCAGACATGGCTCGCCTACTGAACATTTATTTGAGGAGTCCAGCATTCTAATGTAACGTACAAAACTCATCAACGTACTTAGGAAGACTAACCTTTCGTGTTTATACATTTTTCTTCCTCCTTCCGCGTCCAAATGTCCTTTTAAGTAACTTAAAAGGACACTTGCGCGGTGGAAATTACACGGTAATTGAAATACAGGGTTATACGTACTCTACTTTGGTACTTCTTGTTGAATATCATTGTACCGTAATAATATTTTGATTTTTTTTTACAACTAAAGCTTATTATTATTATTATTATTATTATTTTTTTTTTTACAATTCTTGTTATACTGCTATTACGCTGGGTGAATTTATTTGTTGTTATTAAAAATAATTGAATAGCTTTAAATATATTTTAATTCTTACATTTACTCCTGGTGGCCCTGAAACCGGTGATTACATCTCGTGATTACATCTAACCTTGGAGAATATTCAAAAAGGCGTTTTCAAGGTCCCGGGTGATTGAGCAGGCCTGTCTCACTTTTTTGTCACAAACCTCAAAACCACTGCACGTTTGCGCATGCGCGTTCGCATAAATAATCATTGTATACAGGAAACGACCAATCCTCGTGAGTTCTGTAACTTACTCTCCAGTTATCATATTTAGATTCAAATTCATGTATGGTTCCAACTCGGGCTTTATTTTCCAATTAAAATTAATTATCATAATTTGAATTTATGTTTGTTCCCGCTTGGGCTGTATTGCCTTCTAAGCTTTTCCAATATCCATTGCATCTGCATGGAAAACTGTCACTTCAAAAGATCGTGCCCCCCCCAAGGGAAATCAGTTCTCCTCCATGGGATGTGGCATAAGTCCTGAACTCTCTGAGGGGTCCCTCTTACGAATCCCTCCGAGAGGCACATCTGAAGGACCTCACCTTGAAGACAGTTTTTCTGCTAGGCCTAGCATCTTCCAAGAGAGTAGGGGAGTTACACGCCATCTCTTATAGAGTCGCCCATTCCAAAGGATGGAAAGAGGTCTCCTTCACTTTCATGCCTCAATTCATTGCCAAAAACCAAGATCCTGCCAAATCCGACCCTAGATTGTAAGGAGTACCTCAGGTTTGTATCAGGGAAAAATTAATTTTCCTACGAAAATTACATATTTCTTCGCATCATTTAGACACGTAGTCTTTATTAAATTGCTCCAATGACCTCCTAAAGCCCCCATCACTGATCAAGACATCTCATATATCAATGTAATCTACCCCTTTAAATAGCTTGATGATATGGCTTAACATCACAAACTCCCCCCCCTATCGGAAGGCTAGGACGGTGCCCCTCACAGAGGACTCTGTAGCGAGGAATTTGACAAACCATTCCCTTGGTTCAACTTCGCCGGTGGCAGGGTTCGAACCGCCTTCCCCTCGACCTTCGCCGCGAGTAACGACGCCATAACCCGCTCGGCCAGCGCGCTTCCTGTATGCAACTTGAATAGTGTAATTATGTCACATTTTTTCCCTCATCGATCTTTCAGTGTTGACAGGACCTGTGTTTTTTGTCTCTCCTTATATGGTTTATCTACCAGGCTAAGGACCAGTTTGGATGTTGCCTTTTGTTTTCTTTCTATCTTGATTATATCCTTCACTCCATCAATCAATCAATCAATCAAATCAGCCATCCTGAGTCCACTGCTGAACAAAGGCCTCCTTCATAGAATTCCATGATTCACACGACCGCGCCATCCTCTGCCACGTCACTCCTGCAAACTTCTCGATCTCGTCTCTCCACCTTCTGTCTGGTCTCCCTCTTCCACGCTTCCTATCTCGCGGCGTCCACTCAGTAACACACTTGCTCCATCGCTCATCAGTCGTTCGCACTAACTTCACTCTGTGTGGGGGGCCATACCACAGACACGTATTCCAGTCTTGGATTGGTCAGGGTTTAGATGAGTTTTGCCACCATTTCTTCATCCGTAGAATGAAAAAGTCACTTTCATCTTCTGCAGCAGTCCAGGCCTGTCTTCTACAATCTTGATGTCTGTCAGACTACGAACTGCCTTTTATCAACACTCCCAAATATCTATACTTTTGTAATAGATTAAATTCAACAGGAATACAGTAGTACAAAGATGGTCTTTTAGAGTTATTGCCCATTCCCAATACTTTACATCTTATGGTGTTGAAATTAATCTTCCGTTCTTGGCTCTAGTCGATTATATTGTCTTGATACTTTTGCAACAACCGGCTACAGTGTACGTATATGTCTACATGTGTGCATGCGTATGTGTGCATGTGTACCTGTGTACGGGCGTGAACACTACACCCAATAACACTGTCGCCCGGGACACAATTGAAGCAAATGGGGCAGGAACAGCTGCAGCAGGAAGAGCAGGCAATGAATATAACGGGAAGACGGACAAACCTGAACGCGCGTTCTCCGCTATGAAAAACTCGTCACCCTTTGCAAGAACGAGACTGGACGAGCAGCCGTGGCGATTCGAGTCCTACGAAGGCCACGCCGCGTTCCACGGGCGCCACCCCACCCGGATGGCACTCGGGAGCCAAATAACCGAATGCCTACTACCGGTCCCCCACCCTCACCCGCCATCAACCCAAAACTTGTATAAAAGGAAATGGTTGTACTATTCATTTATAATTTTCATATATCTATTAAGATGTTTTCTGGCTAACCAACACCCGGGGATAGTTTGACGCTAACTGCTTCATTGTATGGGGACTCCTCTCACAAAGGATGGTGAGGCAGATGAGGAGAACATCCCTTCGGGCCGTGTCATCCTTCCATCCTGTCACTCCTACTCTTGCACTCTCCCTTCCCTGCTCGACAGACTTTCCGCCTAAATCCAAAGCATCATCTACCTCCAACCATCCATCTCGGTCTTCCTCCCTAGGTCACTCCATCCACTTTCCTCCATTCTTTCCCTAGGTCCAAACCGCCTGGTCACTTTCTACCCAACCTTACCAACAGAACCGGACCAAGACCATGAGAGACCTTAGTACTTATAAGATTTCGGTGCCTCCATATATAATTCAAAATATAAACAAAAGCAAAACATAAAATAAAAAAATACTTTTCATATACAAAATTTTATAGACAACAATTATAATTTTGTATACATCCACTTTATTAATTTTTTTCTTCTTTTCAATTGCAAAGCCTTTGATTAAATCCTCAAACTTAATCTTGATTTTTTTTTGTGGATCCCTCTTCCCTGATGCCTTAAGCACGGGCTTACTTTGCTTTATGCTTAATCCAGCCCTGAACACTCGACAGCCTACTGTGTCCTATCCTACGACAATAAACAATTTCATTTTTTATTTATTCATTTATTATCTATTTATAATTTGTTATAGTTATTTTTCCGTTTATTTATTATTATCTATTTAGTCCTTTTATTTATCAACTTTTTCTCATATCCGACCTTGTTACGGACCAAATGGTCCCCTGTCGGCAGGCACGCTGTTCCTCTGTAAATCCTTTGAAGTTAATAATCCCCAGCCGGAAGGTCGGTGCACTGAGCACTGTCTTCATCTTTTGCCTTCACCCAACCACCTGCAGCGCGCCCACAAATCAAATAAAGGCAGAAATTCCAATACTGATACTTTACAAGACGAGTTTTCCTTCATTTGCGCATACCACTGCGCAGGTGGGAAACCCAGGCCGGCGTCCCGCCAAAGTTAAGATAAGCAACATTGTATAGACACGGTAAAGGAAACATGGACTGGAGGTGAAGCTTTATTCCTGACGTTTCGTCTAACGACTTTCTCAAAGGAAAGTCGTTAGACGAAACGTCAGGAATAAAGCTTCACCTCCAGTCCATGTTTCCTTTACCGTGTCTATACAACTTGTTCACATGGATTTTCATAAGCAACATTCGAACCCGTAGCCAGAAATGAATATAGTACTTTTAACCCCTTCCTTACTGGGTGGTGCTTTTCCCGTTGTATTGGCCCCCGCCTTGCTATTTTATTCATCATACTACTGTCACTTAAGGATACGGTGGGACTCGCCACACAGTTTTTCGGTTCGGCAGGCAAAGACAGAATTCTCCACTAACGGGTCCCTTCTTCCCCGACTTCAGATTTCTTTCCCAACTTCGGAACCGAATTGAATTTTGAATCAAATAAAAATAAAAATGGTAATAAATTAACTTAACTTAATCTGACCTCACCTAGCCCACCCTTTGACATGCTGTCGGAAAGCTTCATGACAAATGGAATGTACAGAAACTCGATTTTGACGTCGAAATATATCAGAAAAAAAAACATCACGCCATCTGAGGCGCGTTGATAAGGGATCCAAATATTTTTTTTCTTCTTCCTCTAGCGGATAAGAAACCAGGATAGACGTGGCTGCGCAAATGCATTACGTAGACGATCAAACTATGCGTCTTAGTCGGGCCAGTGTTTGGGCAGAGGAAAAACATGCGAGTCTGCGTTGGAAACAATAACGCGACGCAACTCGAGACGGGACACATGCGCAGTCCGTGCGTATTGTGTCGCACCGAGCAAAGGCCTATCTTCGCGTTTAGTGGCGAGGTAAGCGCGTAGGTGCATACGTCAAACCCGTCTCTCTTGTTCTTCTTCAAATAAAAATTATCCTTTTAGTCAAAAATCAAACGCATATTCTAATGAAAGACAAATTGTCATCTTGTCGAAGTCTGGGGTGACGATTCTTCATGTGATCCAAAGACTCGTTACTAACAATTGGTTGTCAGGTACAAGTTTCAATCTTACTAAATTGATGAATAGCACTGTTGATTTCTTAGCTGATATCCTGCAGTTTGTTTATGTCATTAGGGGTAAACATACAAACCAGTCGAGGAACATTGGCGTTAAATTGTCAGCACGTAGATTTATTAACGTATACGGAGGTAGAAACAACTTCGCCGGACAATGAATGTAACGAACTCTACACAGAGGTGCTGTCATATCTTTCCACTTCCTAAGATCAACTTGTTTTTATTTGGCTCTTAGGGTGTTTAATTCTATATTTGATCTTAAATTTTCTGCATCAGATATTGTAATAGGACGAAAGGTTTGGTGTAAGAAAGTTTTTTTTTCATTCTCAGTTGTTGTGTTTCGTCGGTTGCACGTGGATTCGAAAACGTAAACAAAACAGAGGCGGGAAGTCTCGTTGGAGGACGCAGGCGCTTGCCGGGAACCACAAGGTCAGATCGATACCGGCATGGGACGGAATCTTGTGCAGCTGGAGAGAGAGGAAGGGAAAGGGAAGAGAGGTTGCAAAAGAATTATTACAATTACGTTTCACGATCCACAACTGCCTTGTTAGAGGACGGGAGCTTAAGAAATGTTGAAAGTCGGATGTGATTATCTTTAGGATTAAGAATAGATTTTGTTCAACTAAATCCGAATGTTCGGAGGGAGTTAGTTATCACCTTTACCCGACGTGCTCGGATAGCCAAGGCCAATGGTAGTTATCAGTAACCTTGGGAATAAAGTTTAAACCAGTCTTTATACTCAAGACACAACATCCAAACTGAACACGCCACTTCGTCACGTACATTCAAAACCCAACAAGACTTACCCTGACTACTTAGTAAACTTTGAAAAGACAATTATTCAGTCAATGTACTTAAGGCGTATATGTTCGGAATGAAATTAAAAACTGACATAAACACATCACTTCCGTGTACGACAGATCGAGACTACTTTTGATACATAGGCCATTCCAATAACCTCCTAATATATCTAAATAAAACGTAATATATAATACCCAGTCCCGTTGGTTCTACGCAGTGAGCAAGAGAGAGATAGATAGAGAGAGAGAGATCCCCATAACCTCCTACTATCTACATAAAACGTAATACATAATACCCATAACCTAGTATATCTACATAAAAAGTAATACATAATACCCAGTCCCGTTGATTCTACGCAGTGAGCAAGAGAGAGAGAATTCCCATAACCTCCTAGTATATCGACATAAAACGTAATATATAACACCCAGTCCCGTTGATTCTACGCAGTGAGCAAGAGAGAGAGAGAGAGAAAGAGAGAGAGAGGGGTGGTTATCTGGGTGGGTTTTAGACGTAACATAACTTCTCGACACACAACGCACTGGCCCACAGTGCCAAGCCAGTGACGACGTCAGACAAAAGGGGCCTCAGCCCCCTCACGGGGGAGAGGTCAGGTCCTCGAGAAAGCTGACAGTCTTGCAAAAATATGATGAGACGGACAAGCAGACAACTGGGGAAGCAAGCAAAGAAGCAGGCAGACACAGAGGCATGCAAGCATGCCTAGTAGGCTGGGTGGGAAATGAAAGCGAGAATTCGAGGAAGATGAGGAAAATGCGCCCATGCATCGATCGATGACCTAGTTGGACTCGACTGCGTATGAGATCCACCATACAAGTGCGGGAGGCCTTGGCTATTCAATGCGAGGTCGGAAAAGTGACGAACTCGACTGTACGCAATGAATGAATGAAAGAGGATTGAAAAGGAAAGTAATGCTGTTACAACTACTACTACAACTAATAATGTTACTACTACTACCACTACTACTACTGCTACTACTATTACTACTTCTACTACTACTAATGCTACTACCGCTACTACTACTACCATTACTACTACTACTACTACTATTACTACTACCACCTGAACTTCCACTAACAAGAATCCCGGGGCCTTACATTCCGTTGAAGGGAGATGCTCGTACTGACCCGCAGTTGTATCTTTCCGCATCCAGTTCTTTCTTAAAGTCGTGTATAGTTTTAGCACTCACTGTTTTCTCTTTCAATTTATTCCATGTATCTATCATTCTATGTGGTGTATGTGTGTGTGTGTGTGTGTGTGTGTGTGTGTGTGTGTGTGTGTGTGTGTGTGTGTGTGTGTGTGTGTGTGTGTGTGTGTGTGTATTTACCTAGTTGTACTATACGGGAAGGGGAGCTATGCTCATAGTAACCCGTCTTTGTATCTCGCAACATCTAGCTTGTTCTTAAATTCTTGTATAGTGTGTGTGTGTGTGTGTGTGTGTGTGTGTGTGTGTGTGTGTGTGTGTGTGTGTGTGTGTGTGTGTGTGTGTGTGTGTGTGTGTGTGTGTGTGTGTGTGTGTGTGTGTGTGTGTGTGTGCGTGCACGCGGAAATGTTTCTATACCACCAATTAATAGGATGAGAGAAAGAAGAGAATTCCCCAGTTGCCAGTTTGTCCTATCGTGAAAAAGTCCGGTTAAAATAGCCTCAAGCACTGGGAAGGTCTTGGCCCCGACCAGGGGGACAAGAAGAAGGTCAAACAGCAACCCTAAGTGGAACCGAGGGTGTTGACGGACTTTGGAGGCGATCAGTGGGGACATGAGTCTCTCCGACGTCCGTCTTGGGCGACATCCGCATCCGTGCACCTGTTACTGGTAACCTAAGTTACTGATAATAATGCAGAATCCCATTACCGTGTCCATGTAAATTCAAAGATGAACCAGAGTAAAATAAAAATGATATTCCAAATTATAATCGTTGGTGATAATCTTCAAGCTGAAGAGTATCGCTTAAGCCAAATAATCGAGTAAAAATCTCAAATTCAATGAGAATGTATACAACTAGATGCAATTTTTTGGGGGAACATAAGGATACTATAAGAAACTTTGTACTTATATCTTACAATCAGGTTTATAATCAGTGTATAATCCCAGCAATGATCTACGCATTTGAAACTTTGTACTTATATCTTACAATCAGGTTTATAATCAGTGTATAATCCCAGCAATGATCTACGCATTTGAAACTTGGAAACTGACGAAGACAGTGAAGCCAGTTAAGGATGAAAAACGGGGAAAGGTCGTTGAGTCGGATAAGAGAGCAGTCTGGAGTGGAAATCAATGTGGAGGCGATAACGGAGAGGAAGTGGAACCGGGCAAGGAAGATCGAAAAGTGGATGTTAGATGGATTAAGTGTGGACGCCGTGAGGTGGAACGCGTGACTGAAGAAGATAAGAAAACTGGAGACACGTGATAGAAAAGTTTGCTGGAGTAACGTGGCTTAGGTTGGTACATTCGTGTGGAGAGGATAGGAAAGGTCTTTGTTCATCAGTGGACTCTGAGTGGTTAATATTTGCTTACCTCTGCCCCAGAGGTTATTTAATATCTCTCTGTTCTGGAGTCATTCTTGTTTACAATCCAACGTGTATTCCTCACTTATTTTCTGGGATACAAGAACCCAGAAACGTTACTTTCCTTTTCAGCACCGAGCTCCAAAATACATGAGACAGGACATATGAAAGTTATATGTGAGGCGGGTTTGTGTGTCTGTGTGTGCGTGTGGGTAGATGGGTGTTGGTATGTGAACGGACGGGCGTGTAGGTCCGCCTGTACACACATTCACGTGTACATGTTAGACATGTGTACATGCTTGTGTGTTGAAATGGACACATCTGACTTCGTGTAAAGCCTCCCAATGTGCCTTGACTCCTAACCGTTTGATCCACATGATCCACATGCCAGTCTCGCTCCACCACGTCACATCTTCTAGACTTCTGGCACTCCTTGGGTGTATAAATTGGCACCGCTGCTCATGAAGGGCCACTGGCTTATGACGGGTCGGCCTGGCACCTGGCACGTGGGTGTGCCACCTCTTCCTGACACCACAACACCTCTGCGCGGCACCTCGACCTACAGGTGTTCCATTCCACTGAACTACAAAAATCTGACGACCCACGAAATAGCAAGGGCACAGGTCCGCTTATTGTGGTTTAATGGCCCCCCAGACAACACACACCACGGGGCATGGCTGGTATTCTTAGACGGAAATTCACGGCAGACCTAAAGTCCTCAAATATTTGACTACGGAGTTTATTTCCTCCTTGGACCTGAAATTTAGGTTAAGATATTTCTATTCCTGAAGTCATCACCATCACTAACATACATCCATATACGTATACATGCACAACACACACACACACACACACACAAATTGAGCAAGAGGATTGATGGCTGCCAAGAATCAAGATGTATCCCGCACACACCGTGTAGGAAAAACCCAAATTCGATGACTTAGTTCTGAATAAATTCCACACCATCCCCGGGGTCTAGATAATCGTGAGGTACCGAGTACGTGTCATTCCTGTCTGCGCACACGATAACGCACAAATCCTCGAACTCGTTCATCTGCAGCAGGGGAAGCGGGTGTCGCCACCCACCTCCTACGTAGCGCATCCTGGCGCCACGCCGGCGTCGCGGCCAAAAACTGGGGATAGGCGGCGGACCACAGAAGGCGGGAGGGAAAAGGAGACGA
>NC_134786.1:9197819-9222819 GCF_046742065.1 Oratosquilla oratoria
GACAGGAGAACTTTTGGTCCATAACTATGTCGGATGTACGCCTAAGTAAAAATTCATCTAAACTATAAAATCTGATCGTACACTTCCTACGTTCTTTATCCGTTTTCCGTCGTCGTATTTCTATTGTTTCTGTCCTAATGAACAATCTGAAGTAAAGGGAAGGATGAAGACAGAGCAGTAGGAAGGAGGGAAAGTAGAATGGGACTAAATATTTCGCTACGTAGATTAAAATCGCCTAGCGGGAGTTATATTAAATTTGTGTATCGGCGATAGCAGCAATTGGGATTAAATCTAACTCCATATAGTATAAAGCACCCCACTCCATTTTGTAGTCTACTATACCTTTACCACCAAATATGAACATTTCACACAATATGATATATAATTAATATAGTTACCAAACATTATCATTTACTTGTGTGAATTGTGGGTATCATTTACTTGTGTGAATTGTGGGTATTATTTACTTGCGTGGATTATTTTTGCAATGAGTACACAACATTCGTTCGTTTCAAAACAAAAGTCTCCAGAAATATGTTCGTTTTTTAGAGACGAGTCGACGCAAGCACGAGGGGGTAAATAACGACACCAACCGACTCGCCACGACATGCAAATTCAACCCTTAATGCAGGACTTCATATGAACTATTTGAGACTGGCGCACCTGGCAAAGACGTTGCAACCCAAGCGATTCGTCTGCTAGCAGTCGGACCACAAACTCTTCCCTCACCCACACCCCCATCATCACGCACCATGCCCATCTTGGCAGGCTGGTACGATCAGGAGTTATATAGGGAATGTCGAAAGAGCGCCAGGTCTGTTCCGTGACGTCAGAAGGTAGGACTGAAGGTCGGGTGGGGAAGTATACCGCCCACAAAATTTTGCTTACATCATCACTTCATGACCACACAGGGCATAGTGTAGGTCTAATTGATAGTAGTATGTCAAGATATGACCAGAATGCTTCCGATGGGTCGATGGGTCGACTGGTGTAATATACAGGTGTAATATACTGGTGTAATATACAGGATAATTTGCAATTTTTTTCAGAAGGACGAGAGAAAAACTGGTGTAGGGACAGACAGGTGTTTTGTCTGAAATAACTAGGGTTTCTTTCCTTGGGGACTAAATAATATCGAAGAAAATGGAAGGCTAGCAAAGTTTGAAGTGATCAGATTTCTTTCTTAAATGGAAATTAGTCTCCAATCCTATACGCATGTCGTGATTTTTTTTTTCCGTCAGGATGTCGATCATCATTCATCCCTTGACCGACGGGGAAGAGGGGGGGGCAATCGTCCTCAAATCCTCGCGGTGTGACGTAGCCTGACCAGTTCGCCCATTTCATACCGGTCCACTGTGTGACGTCATGTCGACGTCGAAGTCTTCTTGGGTTTTCCGCGTTGTCTACTTCCTTCCAGGGTCCCCTGTATGACTGTTTTTGGTGAGGCTGTCGTTGCGAGCTGTGTGTCCTAATCACGTTTTATTATTATTATTATTATTATTTTACTGTAGCCAAAAATTGTTGTTCTAGGCCTACCTATAACTCAATTTTCTCCTTTACGTGATGCCAAGCAGCTTTCAGTAATATTTGTTCTCGAAAGCCTAGATCTTCTTTTCGCTTTATGTTAGTATCCTCCATGTCTCGCATCCATAAGATATATTGATACAACCATGAGCTTGGAGAATTTGTATTTCTCCCTAAAGTTGACGTTTCTACTTTTCCAGATGTTATTAAGTCTAATCAATGCTGATGTTGCTGATGCGATGTGGCCATCCTTGGTCAGGGTTGATCAATAAAATCACTAAATATTGACCGCACGTCTTACGCAGCCAATATCCGATACGGGGGGACAGACGACCAGAAACAGGACACGGCCACAACTTGGTACAAATTACAAAATGGACAGGCTTGAGAGCCAAAAATTATAAACAAGTTGATAAAACATATAGCGTTTATATATACAAACACACACACACACACACACACACACACACACACACACACACACACACACACACACACTGTCTTAAGTGCTTTGGACCCTTTCTAATGACGTTGGACCCATTTTAAAGGATTGGGTCCATCTTACGGTGGTTGGATTCTTTTTTAGAGGATTGGAACCCTTTATGGAGAACCCAACCTCATTAAGAGGTATCAAATCCCATTAAAAAGGGTTCAAATCCCATTAAGAATTATCCAATCCCTTGATCTTTCCATGAAGAATGCAGCCTCCCTAGCCATGGCCCACGGGACTACCCACCCTACAAGTTAGAAGAAAAAATGTATAGATTTATTTCCTTTCATTCCCAGGGCCTCCCTCAGCTGACGAAATTCGCCTGGTGAAGAGCGGAAGAATCATTAACAGTGAGAAAGTACGAGAACGAGGTCAGCATCTAGAGAAGGACTGGGCAAAGGAGAAAGGACTGAAGATAAAAAAATAAGATAATTAGCATTTTTATGTCTTTCTTGGCAACCGCCAACGATAAAACAGCGTTGCATAACTCGGGGATGTACGGGTGACACGTGTGTGTGCGCGTTTATAATCTCACACATACATACACACACGTTAGGGGAATTTCTTTTCTATGGGAGTAAAATTATCTTTACCTTCTGCCCTCAATCCTATGGAAGTAATGTCTCACAAAGGAGCGGATGATGTTTAGAGAGGATAAAGTAACACAACAGGTGGCCGTGTCCACAGACACCATCAATACATACATTGGGTGGAGGACCTCTGACGGGATCCCGGCATCAAACCCACACTGGGCAATTTCTCCTCCGGCTGTCGGAGCAGATTTCCAGCCCTCAACTTTCGATAAAAGGATTAAGGATCAGTGGCTCTGGTCACAACATTTAGGATGATGCCATGAAGATGGCTAATCGCTAGTGATGATCGGTGATCAGTGTATGAATTTCCGTTACCAGTTGGCGAGGGCCTTGTGTACAGACTCAGTGAGGTAGCCAAGGGGGGTGTTTTTTTCGTGACGCCCCCCCCCCCACACTCACATACACCGCTTTCTCAAATTTCCATAAAGACTGGTGTGGTCTGCACAGGGGCATGTTTTCTCTGGCTGACAATATCTGCATCCTTCGTCAGAAGTCCTCAGTGATGTTACTTTTGATTTCCGTGAATCTTTAGAAACACCCAATGGTCAGCCTACATCTCTCTCTGTCCAAAAACCCTAACATAATTGGCTTCACGTTTGATACACTCGTGGGTTTCAGCCCAAAAATAAGAAGAATCACAATGAAGGGTAAGGAGATTACTCTTAATTATACTCCCACAACATGAACTCCTAGACACAAAAAAGGCAGAGTGCGGGGTGATCTAATAGAGGTGTTCAAGTGGATCAAAGGCTTTAACAAGGGTGATGCAAACAAGGTCATCATGTTAAAACAAAGGGGCAGGACTCACAGTAATGGTTTTAAACTGGACAAATTTATATTTAAGAAGGAAATAGGCAAGAATTGGTTTACTAATAGGGTGGTCGACGAATGGAATAGACTTAGTAATCACGTAGTAAGCGCTGAAACTATCAGTTGTTTTAAGAAACGATTAGACAACTTTATGTATGGGGATGACAGGTGATGATGGATACGGAGCTGCCTAGTGTAGGCCTTATGGTCTCTTGCAGTCTCCTTCATTCTTATGTTCTTGTGTACAAACTACACACAACACAGCTTTACTAATAACAACTGTCTGCGTCAAACAACAACAGCGGAACATCTACACACAGAAACCAAAATCCTCCCCCAGAGAGCAGCACATGAGAATGACAGATTGAATTCTTCGCAAAAGCCCTCAAACCCACCCCGTCACAGAATCAGCCCACCAAAACGCAGCAGAAAAACAACCCAAGCAGCATTCTACTCAAGCATCTACACTAACACACCCCTAGCATTCCGTAGTACGTCCACACAAAAGCACAAGTACATACCAAAGAACAAGACCTCCCTAACAGACTGCCAAATTGTAGACTCTATACCACCCCAGGTAAGAACCCAGCAGAGAAATTACTCCCAAGATTCGTACTGGCACGCATACACCACTCCGTGCAAAAACAGTACCAACACGGAATCGGCCTGGCAACAGACACCAATTGCCCAAGATGCAAACATCACAAGGAAGACAAGTGTCATCTGATACTCTACTCTCATTCGCTCAACAGTAACACAAAATCTCATTCGGTGCCACGTGGGCCGACGCGGTGGCCATAGGTTTCTTTGGAGCGGCGAGGCTTCTGCGAAGAATAGGGAGACCTAACGAATTGATTTCTCTCCCCCTCTGAAAGTAATAATAACTTTTACCGCGGGTTTCACCCACTAACAACCCACAGCCCCACAGTGGTTTCATCCCTCCCACAGTTCTCCCTGGGAAGATACTTTGGACTGTTATGTAAGTGTTGCGTTTGTTGAGGGACTGCTTCTTTGTCACAAGCATATTAGTACGAGGAAAAAGACCTGAAATGGAGTTGATCGAGAGACCAAGGTCACGGTCTAGGTTACACCTCCAGATCAAAAGGAGGGCATTGACAAGTTTTGAAGACGGACTATAGGGAGATGAACCTCTCTGATCACCACTTGCAGAACCACCACTACCTAACACCCGTTATTGGTTCCTCAAAAATAACGAATAAGACGAAATTGTTGTTTAAATTGGATAGCCACTGACTGACATTCTGACGATCTGTGTAGCTGACCGCTCAAAATTGCGGAAGACCTTTTTTTCCTCATTGTTCAATATGGAACAGAAGTTTCCGATATTCACCTGTGAACCGGTATTTGTAGATTTCGAGGTCTGCAGATACTGGTTCACAGATAAATACAGGAAACTTCTGTTCCACAATGAACAAAGATGAAAAAAAGGTCTTCAGCAATTTTGAGCGATCAGCTACGCAGACCGTCAGAAAGTCACCGGCTATCCAATTTAACAAAAAATTGTATCCGAGAGAAGAATACTCCAAGAATAAGACACAATAACAGACAGGAGCAAATATCGGCTGCACCACTGTGCAGATCCCAAGAACAAAGCGCTGACGGAGACGAGGTCCATCAAGGCCGAGAGGTCGGCGGCAATCACGAAATTGCACCTCAACTCTCGAGATGGTGTCTGTGGTCGGTTGGGCTCGGCAATAATCTCACAGCCGGGTGTTTACCCGATGAACCGTACAGAACACAAGCACTCGCCCAGGTGCGCATTTCCAGTTCATGAGTTGGTCAGTTGATTATTATCAGTTACGGTGTGCGTGCGTGCGTGTGTATGCGTGCTAGATTTCATCGTTCCATCTGTGGTGTGCATGTACAATCCCTCCATTAAGTAAGCACCACCTCACCTACGCGAACCCATTTTTTGTTATCACTTTCGTCGTGTTCCTTTCAAAGACTTGTTGCCCAAGACTGAAGTTGTTTTGAATACGAATGGATACAAATGGGTGTCAGTCAACGTGGGTACAATTACACTGACCAAACGAAGGATGCAGCTCACGCGGACTGACTTCTGCTGACGTTGTTGCGAGGCCATCAGCTTTTTCTTTCCCCCAAGATGGCCCGGTCCAACCGTTTAACATATTTTATTCTGGCTGACGCCACGCGATTTTATTCATCTGCATGGGTGAATCCTTTTCGTGATTCGTTCATTTCGTATTCTGGTTGCTAGGAAGCCTACTCTCTCAGTCAATCCCTTTTAAGAGGCTATCACATTGGGCAATTTCTCCTCCAACATCCTCCCTCCAACCCACATTTGAATAAATAAATTATGACTTCCCTTACAGAAATCTAGACTTCTCGAAGAAAATATTAACTTTGCTATATACGACGGAAAGATAATTTGATATTTGGGGATTTGAAAATTCAAATATTGTAACCGAAGTCGTTTTCACTCAAACGAACTCTCAACTGACGACGCTGGCCAAGCCCAGTGTGATAATCCCCTTCACCCGCATCCTGGCTGGCATCAATCGATTTCATTCATAACGACAGCAACACCCCAACCCCTCACCCCATATCAAGCGACCCTATCCGGCATACTCACCCATTAAAGATTTGATTATGTCTAACGCTTGGCGATTTCACTCGGCTGGTGAGTTGGCTGGGTTCGGGGCGGTGGCACGTGACGTTCATAAGTATCTAAGACATGACCTAACAGCGGAGGTCAACCTTCGCGATAAGCAAGCAAGCAAGCAGACGGTGGTATCGATATTGTGCAAGCAGGACACGGAGAGGCCCGGGTACAAGAGAGAGAGAGAGAGAGAGAGAGAGAGAGAGAGAGAGAGAGAGAGAGAGAGAGAGATAGAGAGAGAGAGAGAGAGAGAGAGAGAGATGTGACCAGTTCACCGGCCCGACGTGATGTGATATGGTGTAACGTCACAAACTCCCCCCCCCCCTCCCTATCGGAAGGCTAGGACGGTACCCCTCACAGAGGACTTTCTAGCGTGGAGTTTAATGAACCTTGCCCTTGGTTCAAAATTCGCCGATGGCAGGATTCGAACCACCATCACTTCTACCTTCGCCGCAAATAACGACGCCCTAATCCGCTTGGCCAGAGAGCTTCCGGCCTAACGTAGCGTAAAAAAAAAAAAAAAAAAAAAATGGACGTGGTACGAGAGTTGACGCTGTATGATCGCATACCCGCACTCGCTCTATCACTGACGAGCATCCAGGTAGACTCCATATCCATCTCCACTCTTTCCAGGCCTCTTTAGGAGAGGGCCCTGTGAGCAGGGTCATTTTTGGGGGACGAGACGACACGTCACTGAAGTGCGATAAGCAGAATGTCGCAAAAGAAATGCACACACGCGCACAACACACACATATATACATGTGTGTGTGTGTGTGTGTGTGTGTGTGTGTGTGTGTGTGTGTGTGTGTGTGTGTGTGTGTGTGTGTGTGTGTGTGTGTGTGTGTCTGCTGACAGTGTCAACAATTCTGCTGTTCTTCGGGTGGACCCTCGGATAATTTTTTTTTTTTTTTTTTACCACAGGGTCGATCGTACTCTTCATGCCGCATCAGACGCCTCGTGATGGTCCAAACGGACTTCCTCCTACCGGTACCCACGTGTTCCCAGCGCGACTGGCAACTACAACGGCCTAACTGGGGCCCATGAATGAACAATCTCACCCATGGGTCCCAGGAAAACAGGTGTGCGTTCCAGTGATGGGCGTCCCCCCATGGGAACCCTCAGGGTATTTGAGAGACGAAAGAGAGTGGGTGACCGTTGGGAGATCCCTGTGGGAGATAGGGGGAGATCCCGCAAGGGCCTTCAGAGTCGGTGAGAACCTGCCGGGATCCGGAATCATCGGCCAAGGGAAGTAAATGACTATGGAGCGAGTACAGCGAGAGGGAAAGAGAACATACAGTATATATATATATATATATATATATATATATATATATATATATATATATATATATATATATATATATATATATATATATATATACATACATACATACAATAAAATAAAAATAAAATGACGTCACACAAACTTGATTCAATGTTTTGAAGGACACATTTTCATGAGGGCAATTTCATCAAACGCTTCTTGGCCCAGCTCTGGTGGCACGCCGAGATGTGGCGAATGAGCAACATCGACTTGCTGAGGTGAGCAGACGCTACGCGCGCCTTAGGTTACCAGAGTGGCACAGCTCAGACCTCTACCCCGCTCCCTGCCAGACGTTTCTCTTCAGTCCATGGCTGCCCCCCTCCCCACCCACACCCCTCCGCCGTCCAGGAACGACACAGGATTTGGCTACCTCTAGTATAAGGGGGAAAGAGGCCCTTGGGATAGAGGTATTTACCCAGTCATTGCATTTCTTTAATTTCTTTCTGCACTTATCTTTTTCTTCTGACTGGAAGCAAAGTTAAGATATCACTATTTCTTTTCTTTTTTCTTCCACCAGTTGACTTTATTCAGCTTTGCATGAGACCCATTCGGCAGGGAAGGGATCACCTTTACTCAATATTTATACCATCACCACCCTCCTCTTCCTTCCTCCCTATCACCCTCATTCTCCTCCCTCCCTCCCTACCACCCTCCTCCTCCTTCTTCCTCCCTCCCATCACCACTCTTGATAACTGCATTTGACTAATTGCCGCGTGTTTCTCTCCACTATCATGAACTTGTAACTAAACGTGCTGTTACACCTCAGGTTATCAGATAATGGGGCTGAGCCAAGAATTTTTTTATTACGTGCGTGAGGAAATACCATGGTAACAATGTCACTAACTCACTTCGGGCATTTTATGAATTGTTGCAGCGTTTCTGAACCTTTTTACCCTTGCGTAACCTTTAAAATAAACTTCATGTCTCGAGGAACCCATGCTAAAAAAAGAAAAGAAAAGAAAAACATATACCATATCTTTCTCATTTCATTTTCATCGTAGTAATAGGTCAGATAGGATGATGTCTATATTACATTAGTACAATAAACAAGAATATGTCGTGCGTGTTTCATTATATTACGTATATGAAATTAAATGAAAATAAAAAGTGCATTAGCTTATCTCACTTGTTCTCGCGGAACCCTTTGGGACCTTTTGCGGAACCTTAGGGTTCCGGGGAACCTTGGTTTAGAAACGCTGCCTTTGTGGTTTCAGGCTCCTGTCGCAGTTCTCTAGTTCTGGTCGTCTTCGTGTTGAAACACCCATCGTCCCGTACGATCATTTATTATTTACCTGTTTATTATCTAACTTTACCTATTTATTTTATTCATTATTCATATTATTATTATTTTTATTTATTTATCATTATTATATTTTTTCGCATCCGACCTAGTTATGGACCAAAAGGTCTCCTGTCGGCATGTTTTTTTTTTTTCCGTATAAGACCAACAATTCCCTTTTCT
Source organism: Oratosquilla oratoria (assembly GCF_046742065.1). Lineage (NCBI taxonomy): Eukaryota > Metazoa > Arthropoda > Malacostraca > Stomatopoda > Squillidae > Oratosquilla > Oratosquilla oratoria. Next base: position 9,206,664 of record NC_134786.1, read on the forward strand.
TATGAATCCTCGCAAAGATAAAATGAGCATTCTCAACTCACCATCCCCATTCCCACAAAGTGGGAAGTGAGAAACCCTTTGTGGGGCAACCCCTGTTAGTTGCGGCAAGCCCCCCCCCTTTTTTTTTTTTTTAGGCCGGTGTTTGGGTCGCCTCCCCGCCTGCCTGGCGGGCAGCAGAATTTAATTGCCCCTGATGCAAGGGCCTCGCGAGACACGAAGCATAACAATGTCCAACATCCACCTTTTCCAAACAGCAACACAAAATTTCTTCACTGGAGGGCTCAAGCCTTAGCACAAACTAAGACGCAGGCAACACGTGTGACGCAGCACAGAGCAAAGGAGGACTTCCCACCTGACCCTTCTATGGGCTGTTCGTGGGCCTGGTCGCGTTGCGTTCGAGGACGATCGAAGTTGGCAAAAACCTACCGACTCGCGTCTCTCCGCGGCCGCCTCGCGATCTCGCGAACGTCGTCACGAGTCACGAGATAGTCAGGATGAAGTCGTTAATTAACGAGGCGTGGGAGCCAACCCAGGACATGGTGTGTCCACCATCCAACCCTTCTGAGTTACTTGAAGAGGCTGGACATCCGCATCACAGATAATTGTCCAGGATTTAAAATTCCATCCCCACACTATACAACACATTATGGGACACTGTATGGTACACAATCACGCACGCTAACAACACAATATACACTTTATAAGGGATCTTTGGGAAAATCCTGTTTCAGCCATGGCGTTTCTCAAGTCAGACAGTCTTGGGAACGACAACAAACCAGAGCAAAATGTCGAGACGCCTTGTGGGACAGAGGCTGGACCGCGGAAAGGCTACACACACACACACACACACACACACACACACACGACTCGGTGGTGCAGTTGGTAGAGTTCCCGGCTGCCACTACGGCGATACGGGTTCGAATCCCGCCCTGGGCTGAAAAAATCAGTATCGCTGCGCTGCGAGTCGTTAATCCAACTCTCGTGGGCGGGGAGTTGGGAGTTGGGGTTGCGTGTAAGGTCACAGTATTACCCATAGATCGGTTATATATGAGCTCTGAGCTCTCTTCCAGGACGGAAAGAGCTGTCGATCACGAGTCCAGCGCGTGATCCAAGACCATGGTGAATCACTCACACGCACACACCACACCCAACGTCACTGATCGAAAACTTTGAACGTACCTCTAGCCCCTTCCTGCGTTTCTTTGCCGTCTCTGCGACCAGGCGATTTTATTCACCCAATCGAAACCCTCCTCCCTGGTGACGTCATAAGTTCCCATGACGTCATTCCTAACAAGGTCTTGCTGGATGCGAGTTTTGTCGAAGCTCCTCCAAGGAGAATTCTCGCTGGCCTTGCGGCGAGTTGGACCAAGGGCATGGTTCGTAAAATTCCACGCTACAAAGTCTCCCTGTGAGGGGCACCGTCCTAGCCTCCTGATAGGAGTAGTTCACGACGTTGAACTGAGTAAATCAATCTTCCAAGGAGTCTGAATCTTATCTCACCCCCCCCCCCGACCCAGAGACCCCACACACGCACAGACCTGATAAGATGGTGAGTCAGGGTCATTCACGATGTCCGCCACCTTTGCCATGTGTACACGGACATGTAACCGCTATGAGTAGAGGAGTGAGGGACTCGAACCTGCGACTAAGAAGGTGTGAAATATGCATGACGTCCTTGCAACCCCTCTCCTCCACATACTCGTTTATCTTCAGAACTCCCTTGCACTGCACTTCAAATCCCTAAAATTCCCGAACCATTAAGTTTATCTTCAGAAGTCCCTTGCACTGCACTTCAAATCTCTAAAATTCCCGAACCATTAAAGGTTGAAACAATAAACGAATAGAAACAATACGCGTGCAATTTCCACGGGAAACTGTAAAATTATCAGCCACCTGGGAGAGAATATCTTTATCTTGTGGAGCTTGCTTGGCTCGGGGAAACTTCCCTAGCGTGGAAATGTCTGAGAGGGGGGCGCGATATCTTTCCCGGCGATAACAGAGATTACAGTAAAAAAAAATGGGAACACCCAACCCGCTGTGTCATCGGGATCACCGATAACAAGCCTTAAAGCAGCGTAATGTTCTCGGAAAAAGAGAAGCGTCACGCAATGACAAGAATATGATATTAAATCAAGGCATCTAAGACAGGGGTGGCCAACCTTTTCTGTGACACGATCTACTTTTTTCTATACAGTTACCCTGATGCGATCTACCAGCATAACACAGGTGTAGTCTGTCTTTATAAATAATTGTACGTTGTTCAGACATGTCCATCATTATAACTTATTCCCAGAAAGAAAAAAAAGAAAGAAATAACGATCCAAGTATCATGACTACTTGGATATGCTATTGCAGCTATTTGTATGGCAACTTCTGGCGGACGAATTATCAACAGGTACGGTAGTGCGTTCGACTTAAAACAGGCTTGTGAGCCATTACTTATCTACAGGATAAGACTGTTTATCCCACGTACAACACAACCATCCCTCCCTCCTTTTCTTCTCGCTACTGTTATTATTACTATTATTCTTGGAGTAATCTTCTCTCTGATACAATTTTTGTAAACTTGGATAGCCGCTGACGGTCTGACGATCTGCGTAGCTGATCGCTCAAAATTGCGGAAGACCTTTTTTTCCTCATTGTTCAAAGTGGAACAGAAGTTTCCGATATTCATCTGGGAACCAGAATCTGCAGATTTCGAGGTCTCTTACCTCTTCTTCAGCTGGGTGGTAACAGTAAATATCTTAATCCTCTTAGTCTATATGTTCACAAATGAGAATGACCTCACCGAGTGGGCTGTGATTTTTGTCCGTAACTGTTATGATCAAACGTCACTATGGTGTTCTAGTCCGTTTTAGGGAAGGTCTTCCGTAATTTTGAGCGACCAGCTACACAGATCGGCAGAACGTCAGCGGCTATCCAATTTAACAAAAAATATTACTATTATTATCATCAGCCTAAAAAGCATACAGACAAGAACCGGTTTACCATTAGAGTGGTTACCGGATAAAATATACTTAGTATTAGTGAGCACCGACACTATAGGTTGTTTTAAGAGGTTAGATAAAATGGAACTGCCTAGTGTAGGCCTTAAGGTCTCTCGCAGTCTCCTTCATTCTGATGTTCTATAATCAACATTTTTTTCGCATCAGACATAGATATGGATCAAAAGGTCTCCTGTCGGCATGCTCCGCCTTTGTAATCCTTTGTTATTAATCCCTTAGCGCATCTAGGGGAGTGGGGACACCTTGTTTCACCAACACCTTCCATATGGATCTGTTCTATGCCAATGGTCGAGTTTGGTCAAGGGCAGCGTTTCCCTACATGGGGTGCTGAAATCAATTATAGGGGGGTTGCTGGGAAATGATGCACACAAAAATCACATTAATATATATCATTGATTACCCAATTGTGCATATTTGACTCTTTCCATGCTATCTTATTTTTCTAGGGTTTTCTTATTTCATCTACAAACAATATTGTCAATTTATTTCAGTTCTAAGGAATCAAGCCAATAAATCATCAAGCAGTACACTTCACTTTCTTTTATCCTTTTGATAACAAGATAGGGGTGCTGGACTGCTTAGACATGACAACAGGGGGTGCTATGGTCGGAAAAGGTTGGGAAACGCTGCTCTAGGGTTATGTACTCGTAGTTCCAAGCCCTAAGGTCTCGTGCGACGATCTCAAGCCAACGGATAAGGAGATTCTTGCTCGTCTACAGCCAGACCGATGGGTATTATATTCTACAATGGAGAGGGTTGGGTGTTCAATTGGAGGGAGACGCAAGGTGCGGCCATACCATCAGACTCTTCGGCCAGGCGAAAGAAACTGGGGGCTTTTAGATCTACTCTCTAAATCATGAGTTCCCAAATTGGGGGTCATAAGCCTTTATCTGGGGGTTTGGAGGGTATCAATTTACTTATATCAAAAAAAGCAAATACATCCTTCTCATTAAAATATATTATCAGATCAGTCCTTGTTTATAAACATTGATAAACAATAATATATACATGTATATTTGTTACTTTTCTCTCTGTTGTGTTTAATAAAGTTTTAGTAATGTATCTGTGATATTGAAAAATAGTACGTTTTCAGAAGGTTTATAAAGGTGAGGGTCATGGTAGGTTTGGTAATACTGACAGGGGTCACGTATTGGAAAACTCTGGGAATCACTGCTCTTAACTCATATTTCACTGGAACCAATAGATACATTCGGTCCTTCTGAAGGCTCAAGCCATCGATCTTGGCCTCCAAGGTGGAAATATTGAGGACCACAATGAAAAAAAAGCGTACATGTTTTTTTTTGTGTTATCCTCGGCAATTTGCAGTTATTATTTCGAACTTTGTGTTCTTGTCATTATCTGCACTTCATGTATATTGATTCTTTGCCAAATAAATTCATTTATTCATTTATTATAGCAGCCAGGTCTCAGTTCCATACAAGAGGACCGACCCCACCGAGGCACTTTATGTGCCCAGTTTTGTCCTCATGTTCCATGTATGTTACCATAGTGTCTACAAGACTGCAGATGCCATTGCCCGTCGCCCATCAGTCTCTGGTTTTAGACCGCCCGATTTTGAGGCTGTTGAGCCGAGGTATTTGAAGATGGATAGAAACCTGACAGCGGTGTTGTCGAAATGGAAAATGCCGAAGGTCGAAGCCGCCTCCGACTTGCACGAGTTCGGTCTTAGAGCTGTTAATACCAAGAGCCTCTTCATGGAACACCATTAAGGCGTCTCCAAATTGATCGAACGCTTTAGCTCATTACAAAGGATTACTAAGGAGGAGCATGCCGACAGGAGACCTTTTGGTCCATAACTAGGGCGGTCTTGTCCGCGTATTCAATGTCCGCTCGATAAGGTCACTGACCCTTGTCATCAGGTCGTCGAAGAAAACATTGAAAAAAGTCCCAAGGAGCAATGATTGATTCCACTGCCGACAGAGAACCATTCGACCATTTTAGGCAGTGCTTCAAGTGTATAGAAAATCTTCCGAAGGATGCAGAGTTGTCGGTCCATCCAGAACTCTCGCGCCTTCTCGATCGTAAGACGAATAGATGCGATGTGATGTCATGGAACGTTTGGGTTTGAAGACTGAGCTTTGCTGTGGACGTTTTATGCCTCTGACGGTTAGGACACTTCTGGTGAGTTGGATGTGGGTTTGCCTGCGATGGAAAGAAGTCCAACCTCTTAGGTTGTTGTAAACGAGCTTGTTAACCTTCATTTTAAAAAAGGGTACAGAGATACCCCGTCCCTAGTCCTCGGTTAGCCTCTGGTGGATACACACGTAGTTTATGTTTTGGTGGAGTCTTTAGCATCTTGGCTGTGATGGCGTAGATAATGGGAGATTTACTTTAGGTTCCCTGTAGTGAATTTGGTCTTGTCTAGGGTAACGGGGTTGGTGGGGCTATCTGGATTTGGGTTGTTTGGCAGCATCGGTAAGGGTGTGGTCCTTAGGAACGGATTGGTGTGTGTGTGTGTGGGGGGGGGGGTTAGGTTGAGAAATTGGCTTACATGTCCTCTCTAGTAGCTGACAGTCAGGCTCCGTGTCCAGGACACTGGCGGAGCTGACTCTGTAAGGAAACTGCGCTGTGAAAGTGACAGCCTTTTTGCCCGATGGGGGAAGGCTTTCGCTGATCGATACATTGGGCGGCGTATTCCAGGTGGCTTGCTTGTTTTGGTCCAGAATATCCCTCGATCTATGGCAGAGGTTCTCGAGATGGTTTCCAGGGGTACTTACACGACTAACGAAAGATTACTCAAACATTTAAATCTACTGAGAGAGAGAAGAATTTACAATGTGTTTTATGTTCATGCTTAACTTATGAATGAAGTAATTGCAATTTGAATCATTTGATATCCATTGCGGTGCCATTGTATGTTCAATTAATCTCAATATATTACCTTCCAGTTTTCTATGTCAGGTTCATGGGGGTACGGGTCGATGGTCTGAGAACTCTCGGGATACGTAGAAAACGGGGGGAAAAGGTTGAGAACCCCTGGTCTATGGGATGGCCGTGCTGCGTACGTCACTGTAGCGGCCTTGTCTCTTGGAAGGCGCGGCTGAACGCCGGTCGATAACGGCATGAGCAGTTGCGAGACACATGGGTGTAGGCTTGGGGCGGGTCGAGATCGGCCCTTTACGTTCTCCCCATCCCTTTTTTTTTTTTTTTTTTTTTTATTTATTTATTTATTTATTTATTTTTTTTTTTTGCTAAAAGCCCATCTCGCGTTACCACGCCATGCTTCCGGTCACCTTCGTTCATATATATATTTCTTTTTCATGAACTAATCCTACAACCATGTTATTTTCTTCATCTGATGGGCGTCAAAGCGGTTATAAACTATCTCTATTAACCTTTTCACCCCGTTCATTCCATCTGCCACCTAACGGTTTCATTCAGCTGAAGGAAATTCCCTCCACAACGAGGACGTTAAAATCAAGCCTACACAGCATAAACCCGCACAGGTGAAATAGAGTCCAAACTCCCACAAAGATACTCTACGATGAACAATGCTGCGAGGCGATCACTCCAAGAAGTGTTTAACTACGACCAAGGAACCTGTGCCCTATTGCTAAGCGTTCTAGTACAAGTGAGGCGTCACCGAAAGCTGATGGATTCGAATGTCTCTCCCGAGGCGCCAACGGACCGAATCGGCAAAAGATTTCAATAAAAAAAAAAAAATAATAAATAAATAAATAAATAAAAAACGAATAGTAGGACAAATAAAACCAGCTTACACATGCAACACATGGAGTGATTCATCAGTTATATAAATCGGGTTGGAACCTGCAGTCTGGATGACAACAGGTTGCAAATTCTTTGGCAGGTACGCTGAGAACACGCAGGAAAAAAAGGCACATTTGACACGACATCAACATTTCAGTACTAATTCGAGTAACAGGTTGTTCCTACTGAAGCACCCACGTGAATAGAAATGGGATATTTCAGTCACCAAATTAAGTAAATTATAGAAATGATAATCAAAGGTTTCAGCGCACAATAACCAAACAGTAAACAATGGGCCTACAGCATTTTCTGGAGGATGTCAAGAAAAAAAACCTTACAAATGCAACTCCTGTCATACTCTGATAATACAGCCCTAGTTAAAATCATAAAATAATTTAAAACTACTTACGATAGATAGGGTTCCATATTAAGCATTTCCCACTTGCTGTACAGTACAGTAAGTAAAAACAATGTTTATCGATCGAAATCCGTTGCGAGCCAAATCGACCACGAGTTGACTCTGGGATTGACCAAAAACTAAAATCAAGCCTGGTATGTCATAACCAAATAGCAAGCATCGCATATTCCTCATTTCAACAAGTGACAGACTGATACACAACATTACCACGCGTGTGCATTTCTATGCATTCTTATGGAAAGAAAATTCGGCAACGGTTGTACCAGTTGCCAATGCGTAAATATTACATCTTTCATCGATTTTGCAGCACCGGCTAACTATGGTATCAGCCCTCGCTGCTCTCTCGCCACTATGCTCAGCTTCCTGCATACATTCCAAGTATTTTTGAAACTTGTGAAAATAAACTTAGCGTCGTCGTAGCAGAAAATGTGGATAATGACGCCTAGATGCAGCGATGTATCGTAACCAGTTGACCAATAGCCTCGGCAGCAAGCAGATTCCGTCCTCCAACGACGGTGGCCGTTTTGCTTACACATTTTCCACGCTGGTCGAACACAAAAGTATAATACAGCTGAAAAGGGCGACATGGAGCCACATCAAACCCGTGGCCACTGAATTCTACTTTGAACTCCCTGACGATTACAGTGAGCTCGATTCACTCACCGGCGCCCATATTAGGAATAGATTTACTGTCTGTCGTCTCAATATTTTATTCAGTAATGGGAAATCCCGTCGGAAAGTCCAATTTATTTACTCGGAATGTCGTCGGGTGATTTAATTAGCTAAAGTAACGTCCGATATGGACATCAATGGGTGGATCACAAATTTCGTTAAACTAGATGATATTTGATGGTCTAACTGACGCCAGTGGAGGGGAAATCAACAATCGACGCTATCACCAACACGCATAACCGTTAGGAAAAAAAATTAAACGATTTTTAATTTCCTTAAATAACATAAATCCCAGGAATCGACACAATCACACCCTGCGCTACAAGTTACCGAAGAATGTATCCCAATACTGGATTTTCTTTATCTCAATACTGTTTTATAATTTGTGCACAAAACCTGGCTGCCCGCTTCTTTATTAGCCATGGATACCCCACTTCACAGCGAAAAGATTAGGAAAATATTTTTGAAAATATGTCGTCGACCACTACCACAAACATAATGAAATATATCACAAAAGAAAGAAAATTGCGATAAAGAAATATTTGTAGGTAGAGATCGATTTGAAATCGAACACCCGTTCAGATGAGTAGTGTTCCCTCGGCTGAATTATGAAATGTCCCAGCGGAAGATGGATCAAATTTACAAGTTAAAATACGCAACGAAAGTGAGTCTCGGGGCGTCTTCAAGTCCGCGAAAGAAAAACGGAAACATATCCCAGGTTGCCAGATGCTCGAAGCGGGCATGTATTCCACCTGCCTTAGGCCAAATTCCTAAAAGCGTGGATGTGCAACCTGAACCGCTCCCGACCCGTATTCCTTGGGATCCAACCCAACCAGCAGTAAAGGTGAGGTTGCGTAACCTGACCTTGCAGTAGGACAACCTGTAGCAAACTTTACGATCCCTCATGTGTTCGGTATACAATGTTACGCACTGCCGTAAAGATAAGCTTAGCATGATGATGCACAATTGAAAAATAATATATCCATGAAAATTGTGTAATATAATATAGCTACTGTACTTCTGAATATAGCTGCATGCAACTATAATACATACAATACTGTATAACTTAACATGAAATTATCGAAAAATTATACATGTCTGATATCAAAAGTAAATTAGTGATTTTCATCAGTTTTTGTAACCGAATTATTTGATTATATGGCCATGGGTATTATGTGTAATGCATCACCTATTGAAATACACACACACACACACACATATGTATATACACATATATACATATAACAGGGGTTATAGTGTTCCTTAAGATCGTGTTTGGGTATTGAAAGCTAACGGTTAAGGAAAAAAAAAACATCCGTTCAACATAACTTACGCAACCTAGCTACGCCGCTTCTTTTAAAATTTGTCTGACTGGAATTTCGGAAATAATTGTCCGTGCAGTTAAAATAAAAAAGAAAGAAATTTTACATTCGCATTTAATTCAAACTCCTTTAGCTTTAGTCAGTACAAAAATAAATCTGATTTTTGGTTTGGGACCCACTGAAGACGATCTTATTTTTCTAAACAGCTGAACGGCGATAGAAAGAAAAACAAATTCGTTAAGTTTACTTCTTGGCATTTAAGGTTTACGTCACACACGCGCACCTACTCATGCAACCTGCACCTACCCAAACTCCGGCTAAGCTATTCCAGTCTGGGCAGTAGCGTGTTTGTAGCACATGTTGAAAACGCGTACCGAATCTGACCTTGTGGTAAATTCCATAAAAAAAACTTGTAAACTACATGTACTGAAGGATCTGGTGACCTGGATGAAAATCACAAGGACTTTCAGACAAAAAGTGCCATCTCTCTACAACTTCCTACAAAAAACTGGATTCTCAAACTATAAATACCATCACAAGATAACATGCAACAGCAGTGCGAGATTGTCCTCAAGCATCAGAAAAAGTACGTTTCCTACAACGGCAAAACAAACAAAAAGTACCTCAGTACATTTGGAAGATAAATCGACTTACAAAACACAAGTTTGCAAAAATATTTGGGAAACTCCAAAAATACAAAACTTCTATAAAACAAATTTTTATGACATTAGGCAAATATGTTACAGCTTAGAAGAACCCAATATTTCAATGATTCACCGACCACAATACATAGAATATCATATATAATCTGCAAACTACTTCTGAGCCTTGTTCCCACAGCTATGTCGTCAGCCTTGGGTTCAGACGTTCTGATTGGACTACCCCCTTTAATGTTGCCTTCGTACAGGTACCTAATATTTTTACTAACAGTTTCCACTAACGTACAATTTTCTACAAGTACCTGCAACTTAGCTTTCTTTCTCTTGGTTTATATACAAGTACTGAAAGTGGTTGATTCGTGATAATTCAATTATATAAACCTCAATCAAAAGTTCTCTGCCGCACGCCTCTGCAATGCTTCCTCCTGATTGGTTGGAAGAGGAGGTATGATCGTGACGTCACACACAAGCTGTCCGCACTTGCCTCTTTAATGTTAACCAACATGTATGAATTCAACTGATATTTCGGCTTCCACCTTCAAAGTTCAAGGGTTACGAAAGGGAAATACTTCACCCCAACAGTCACTGTGTGTAATTATCGAAAACACCTGCTGTAGAACACGATATATAATTATCACCGAAAGTTTCTGCATCAACGTGTAAGTCGGGATAAACATTCGATAACACCTGTCTCTACAGGTGTAAATGAATTAATTGTAATATCCTTTACTTACTTTTCTGCCATTCTTTAAGTGTCTGGGAATATATGTTGAAAACCGGGGGACAGAGGAAAACAACGTCCACACTCCAGCCATGCTCAAGCTACACTGATTTGTTGGTGCGGCGCCAGCTGCCCACTCTACCGATCCGTGTGGTTCGACTGGTTTCACGCGGAAGATAGAACGTTTAATGTTCTTTTCTCCCAATAGATGGCTCTGACTCAGCGCGCGTTGCAGAAGACTTGTTTTTCATTTATAGAACTGTTCGTGCAACAGAAGAGTTTATAAATTTATAAGATCACTTGAATGATGTCTCCATTCCATGTAATATGAATTTACCTTACTTAAAGTGCCATTTTATTATTGTAATAGTAGGTATTCTCCATTTACTATCATCTCGAACTTCCTGAAGGCACACATTGCCGGGAAGATTCTCCAACCATTTATAATTGTTTCCAACAAATGAAAATATGATACATATATTTTTTTTAGATAATTTGACCAGTTAAGTTCATCCACACTTTACTTTGGCCTAGACCCATAGTACAGAATTGAGGTCATGTGGAACAAACAACAGGTTTGTAAATTATATTGACCTAGATGTGCCTGCGATTTTTCAAGGTGGCCGTTGTTTTGCCGACTATGTAAACAGTTTTCAGTGTGCTTGCCTTCGTGCCTCTTGTACGTTTGTTTGTTTGTTTGTTTGTTTCCCTTCCGTACAAGGTGTCACTTCCCTGTTCATTCTTCCAATAACAAAGTTGTGATTTCGCTTGAACGGAGTCCAAGGGCAAGGTATTCATTCTGGTCGAGTCTGATTGTAGTAATGCGGCAAAATGGCTAGTTAGTTGACAAGAAACTTAAGGAAAGCTAGGCAGTTGTTCCTGTGTGACTTTTTTGAATTTTGGGGTAATTGGCAGCTTAATTTATTAACATGCTTATTTCATTTATATATTTCTTTATTTAGCTATATTTATCCAAGTATCTATTTATCTCTTTGTTTATTTATCTATTTAGTTATTCGTTTGTTTATCAATTTATTTGTTTTATTTATTTTGTGTTATATTTATTCTATATATTTCATTACATCTTTCTTCGTTTGTTTCCTTTTCTTTTTATAAATCTATTCATTCATTTATTTCTTTATTTTTGTATGTGGTGGCGTCACGTCACAAAAGTGACGTCATGCAGAGTTTTTGCGTGCAACTGTACTCACCTGGTTGACCTTGACAGTATTGCGTCATCTCTACATGAACGTGTAGTCAAACGTGTCCTATCTAACTTAACTTATTAAACTAATCTAACCTGACTAAACATTACCGCCCAACCCATCCCAGTTAACCTAACATAATTAACAAAGGATTCCAAAGGCGGAGTATGCCGACAGGAGACCTTTTGGTCCATAACTAGGTTGGATGCGAAAAAATATATAATAATGATAAATAAATAAGAAATACACAAATAAAAATTATAATGATATAAATAACAATAAATAAAATAAATGAACAGGTAAATAGTAAATAATAAAAAATTGACAGATAAATAGTAATAAATGAAAATCAAGCAAATAATAAACAAACAGACAAATAATAACAAACAGACAAATAATATGAAATAAATGACAGTCATTACAGCATCTAAATGCAGATTGACATTTGAATTAGAAACGAATGCGCTTCCGTATTTCTAATTGTAGTCTGATTGTTTCATTATAGATTGTTTCATTATAGATTTTGCTGTAGCAAAGGATTTTATCCAGCAGAGGGTAAGCTCTGGGATATGTAGATAAAAGATGAGGTTCTTTGATAAATGTACTCCAAGGCAGCTGCTCGATGGGTTGGTCGGCAGTGGCTGATCATGCAAAGTGAATGCATAGACTGGACGGCAGAGGTGATAAGGCGTATACCTTCTCTCTTTTCAGTCTCTGTATCGATGGAGATAGATTAATATTCTCCGGATATAACTCCTGGTTACAGTTTGAACGTATACCCAGTTCCCAAAGCCCGTTTCTGTCACTGACTGGATGGACCAAACGGGATCGGTTGAGGAACTAAGAGGTCTGGAGTTCGTTGTGTTCCCAAGGTCGCTTGCCAGATGGATTCCCGAAACCGAAGGGGGCCCAGGTCAGGCTGGAGGATTCCTAAGTCGTCTTCGTCAGTCCTCCTGGTTGAACGAAAACCAAACTGCCGACAGCCAAAGGTCCTGTGGAAGAGTTGGGTGTAACGGTGATGCAGGGAAGGAACAAGAAAGGTGGGCCAAGAATGATGCCCTGAATGGAGGAACAGTGGGCTTGTAACTAGTGAGCTGTTACTGGACTAGTGGCACAGGGAAAGACTGACAGTCGGTTTAGGTTAGGCACTTTATTGAAAGGACACTGGAATACACACATAGACTCATGTTGGCAGGCCCGAGTCTGAAAGGATACTGACCGTGACCTGACCTCACACGCCTTTAAGTACCCTCGGGGCGTACCGAAAAGTAGCGTCCCTCTGGTTGGGACAGGGTTGCCAGGCGAAGCCCGGAATTGTGTTTTTGGTAGCCTACAAATATATTTCTCACAAGAGTATTATGGCCGTAGCCCAAACATACATGTTCTGACGACTAAGGCTAGTTGTCCTTACACTTTCTCCTAAGAGGCTGCTAAGAGGCTCCTCACCCACATCCTGCGACTATACACCTATGCCTCAATATGTTCTTGTGGGGGACTCTGTTCACCACAGGCTCAGGGAACTCTCCTTTGGCAGGAGGGACAAAGTATGGATCTTGCAGTTCATACCATGTCGGGGAGGTTGAAATCGTTACTAACCCATATATTTTTCCTGCACTAATACAGACGGAGAGCGGGGATCGCCGATTTCATGAAGCGGCCTTGCTGTGGATGTGATGTGACTTGCGACATTGCCTCTGACCCAGGGCAGTGGACAAGGTGCAGGGATGACCCGTCATCCAGGAGGTGCTAAGATGGGAGGGAGGGAGGAGGGGAGTGGAGTGTTTTTAGGGATGGAATGGGTGGGAATGAGTTTATGTAAGGAGACAGCGGCGAGTAAAAATAAATAAAGTGAGGACTGACATATAGTGAGACATTACTTTTATTTAAACCAAAGCGATTTCCGAGTTTGTGTCAAGGTCGGTCCGACTCTAGACCTTTGAGACTGCGTTTGCTGTGGCGGTGAGAGCGGCGTTCCCTCTCCCAGGGGAATGTCCCAAGCGTTATTTACGCGCAACAAAATTGTTATTCAATTATATAGAAAGGATGGGGGAGAATATCAGGGGAGTGTATGTGAAGCCAGCATTCTGGTTTCCACCCGTATTGCTATGACTAGGCTGTAGCTATGTAAGATGCAATAAAGCTGGGTGTATAATTATGGGAAGAGATGAGTTTGGAAGGCTACATGCTGCGAGAACAGGATCCGATGGCAGTGTAATCGGCAGAGAAGAACTGGGTGTAAGGAAGTATTCACAATCAATGGTATGTGTGACAACCCTCTGCCTCATGTGAACTTCAACCACCCAGCAGACAAAACAGGAGTTAAGGTCACCAAGTTCCGCTCAACCAAGAAAGCAGTAGCCAAGCAGTCAAGAGGTGGTCGGTCGAACCAGTTCCTAACACAGGCTCTCCTTGAAGCGAGTGATGAAGTTCGTGCCAAAGAGTTGGTGATCGTCGGCGTCAGTACGGTGGACGTCAACCCAAGGACCCAGCAGCATTTCAGGAGCTGGTGATCACAGACGAGTGGAATACCACTGATGGAGCAAACCCACGGCCTTACCTTATCTACGATTCTGGCCTCGGGCAGCCTCAGCGTGTTGTGACTTAAACTACAAAGGAGCAACTTCGTCATTCAAGCCAGGCCGAAACTTAGTTCAAGGGTGATAACTATGCCATAAGTCCAAATGTCTTTGAACAGCTCTGTTTAACCAGTACCCACAATGCAAAGTCTGCGATTTCCTGCGTATATGCCTTCATTTCTGGGAAAAGTACATAGATTTACCAACAAGTACTTCAAACAGTGTTCAACAAGATAGAGGCCGTGCAGATCCACCCTGACTTCGAATTGGAAGAAATTCAGGTCTCGAACTTGGACCTCAAGTAACAACACAGGGGTGGTTTTATCACCTGTGTCAGAACACATAGAGGAATTTTCAGGCACTATGAAAAGACTGAAATATACAGTATACATTTACATTTAAGTGCACTTCGCAGGCTATTCGAGTTTTCGACTTTATGCTCCTCTCTCGGGTGTACTATTGTGATGAAGACATCAAGCATTTCTGTTGGATGTTGGATGGACTGGCCTTTCTCCCAGAAGACAAGTTGCAGTTGGTATGAGATGTCCAATGGAGGACACACCAGAAGCGGTGGTGGAGTTAGTCGATTATCTAGAATCCGCGTTTGTTACAGGAACCTTTCGACGTCTTCAACAAGTGGAATTGCCACCTGGAGCTCATTCTCCACTACTATACTTCTGGAGCATTCCACTTCGGATCATCGTACCCATCTAGAAGATGCACCAAGTCATTCTGAATACACAGGATAGGACAAACAACGCCTGTGAGGCCTGAACAACTCTGTTCTGCAGCTCATCGGACACGTACACCCATCCGCCTGGACTCAGTAGACGGACTCCATTGTGAGGCCTAGATACCTCTGTTCTGCAGCTTATCAGACATCAACACCCACACACCTGGACTGGACTCCAGTAGACGTACTCCGTTGGAACTACGCTTAAAACTACGGTTACACTAGTCAACGGAATGGTTGTATTCCAACTATTCAACTTGAAGCTATGGTTATAATCCAACTTTGGACGAAATACAAATGAATCGTTGGAATCCAACCACTCTGTCGACAACTGTAACTGCAACTTTAGTCAGCAAACAGCTGCTGCAACACATCAGAGAGATCACATAAAAACGGAAACGATGATGCCACGTGAAGTTACAGAAACACCCTCTGATTCTCTGCCAGAACTTTGTACCTGAATGAAGATCACTGACAGACTTCTTCAGTGCAAGTGGAGCTTGCATCTGCCTTGAGTGAATCACTGCATCTGTGATATGGAATATATCTATGTTATTATACATCATATGCGATACGTAACAGCTGTGATATATGTATTTTCGTATATTACAAAAACTAAAATATTCTGAGTTTGTATCTCTTTTACATTAAGATTGTGAGGTCATGCCTAACGAACCTGTCTGAGTACTGTACAAGCGTTGTACACACACGCGCGTACGTCCACACGCATTCATTTTGGAGTATATGTTAGGTGAGTTTATGGAGTTGATAAAACTTCGATATACAATTCTTTGTATAAAATACATTTGCACAAGGGCTGTGGGATCTTGTGTGGCAGACGAATACGCCTTAATCCCACGTAAAACTTTTATGTTTTTGCAACATAGATGTTTGGGAACAAGACTTACAACATAGATTACATAGATAACAACGCCCAACTGTCTTGATCCTCGACATTCAGTTTGGCATTAACTTATACTTTGCCAAATTCTTGGTCAGGTGACGCTTAGGGCATCGAGGCTCATTCGACGTTGGAATGTGGGAAATTTGGGCTAAGCCACCACGAGTTTCATGACGTAGATGAAACGCAAATTACAAACACACACACACACACAT
>NC_134786.1:9225319-9295319 GCF_046742065.1 Oratosquilla oratoria
CCTCCTCATATGGCAGGAAATCAGTTTGGCTGCTGCTCTTTGCATTTTCTTTTGTAAGAGTCAACCGGTGTTGTCTCTCCATCCTTTTGGAGGTTCTGGAATCCTCTGGTGCCTTTCCATCTAACCACACATGCGTGCGCGCGCGCGCACACACACACACACACACACACACACACATTCCACATAGAGTAGTGGACACTTGGAACAAACTGGATAATGAAATAGTATGCGCAAAACCCATTCATGAGTTTAAAAGTAACCTGGACACTGCGAGATACAAAGGTGGGACACCACAAGCATAGCTCCCCTTCCCGCAAAATACAACTAGGTAAATACAAATAGGTAAATACACACACACACACACAGAAAAAGTCTAGATAAAATGAGATATGAAGACGGGACACCACGAGCATAGCTCCCCTTCCCGTAAAATACAACTAGGTAAACACACACACACATACAAACACACTACTCGTGGCGCAGTGGTAGAGTTCTCGGCTACCACTACGGCGGTCCGGGTTCGAATCCCACTCAGGCTGAAATTATTTCAGTATCGCTGCGCTACGAGTCGTTACTTCAACTTTGTGGGCGGGAAGTTGTGTGTATCTGTGTACTTGTAAGGTCACAGCAATAACCATAGATCGGTCATATATGAGCTCTGAACTCTCTTCCAGGAGGAAAATAGCTGTCGATCACGAGTCCAACACGTGATCCAAGACCGTGGTGAATCACACACACACACACACATGACCCTTTTACATCTGTAGTATAATGTCTCAACTACAAAATATGTCACTGGTTATTTTGTTGTCCTTGTTTTACAACACGTCCTTCCCAGACAGGCCACCGAAAACAGGACAAACGAACGTCCTTCTCGAGGTGTAAGCAGGACGGGGGGACAGGAGAGTGCTCGAAAGCAGGACATCTGGCCACCCTAATTGTGAGGTGGCCACAAAGGACAAAGGTTTACCTGATCGTAGGTTAATCGGATTCCCGGACAGCCTGCCCCGCCCCGAGCGAGCCGGAGACCGCCCCCATTCATTAGGACGGATTTCTGCCACGTATCCTCATCCGTAGTCTTCTTCACACTATTCCACACTCCGTTTCAACGGGTATCCACAAGGGGGGTAGTGTGGAAGTAAGCGTGATATACCTGGAGAAGCATTCAGTATGACCGGGTCATTAGGAAAATACATTATCTATCACCGTGTGAGAAAAATGGCAAGTTAAGTCGCGGGCACTTGCTCCAGTGTCCTGACCTGTGAAGGAAATGAGAGAGTGGCGGGGTGAGGGGGGGGGGTTACGTCGGGGTATGACGTATACCCCCGGAGCTCCCAGTGCCGTCAACAGGGTATTCAGTGACCATGTGTGATCCCCCACTCACTCACCCCCACCCCCTGAGGCACACACACACACACACACACATGAAAGAGAGGGTCGGATGGATTGTGTTTACCTGGACCTGGAAAATTATTTCGACAATGTGCCGCAAAAGGATTTTGGAAAACGTTAGAGGACTCGAATGGAGCATAATGGAATGGAAAAAAGATTTCTCGAATGAGAAGGACATCAGATCATTGGTGCAGATCCGTTTTGAGCAGCGTTTCCCAACCTGAAGTGCTGAAATAAATTATAGGGAAGTTTGGAACCGATGCATACTCGCACACTTTCCTTTATCCTTCTAGTGATAAGATATTAGTTAGTGGGTGCTGGACTTCTTAGACCTGACGACTACACAGGGTGCTAGGGTCGGAAAAGATTTGGAAAGGCTGGTTTAGATAGAGATGACGAGTGGAGTACCACAGGGCTTTGCATTCGCACCAGTAATGTTCTTGATGTGCATCAACCTCGTGATGAATGGAATAGGTAGGAATGTAGACTTATTTGTTGGCTGATGATGCCAAGGTCATGAAAAGAGGTGACAAGTGAAGAGGATCATAATTTGCTTCAGGAAGACACAGGAATGGGAATTCAGTGCAAAGAAATGTCAAAACTTTGGATATGGGTAGAAGCAAAAGAAAAAAAAAAGAAAAAAAATGGAATTTTAAAATGGATTATATACTAATCACAAAAGAAAAAAAAAGAAAAATAATAGAAATCTTGATTAGGGATGATCATCAATATGCTTTCCAAAAAGATGCGTTAATTTGTGGAACAAAAAAGAAAGAGAAACATTCTAGGCCAATAGCATAGCCTAAGGCAAAGTAGAGCAATTGAGACGGGACCTAACACCGTAAATTACATCCCCTTGTTCAATATCCCTACACTAGTAAGACAACCCAGTTTCTTCGCTATTTACAAGTTTAAGTTTACAAGTTGGCTTAAGGGGAAACTGTAATGTTATAACACATTTGTAAATGTACACTTTAAACCCGCTATCGGAGAAATAATATCAGAAGTACAGGAAAACTGTATATTTCGAGGACTACAGATAGTAGTCGAAATATACAGTTTTCCTGTACTTCTGATATTATTTCTCCGGTAGTGGGTTTAAAGTGTACAAGTTGGCTTAAGATTAAATCTCAACACGGACGCAAGTTCAATGTATTTTTATCATTATGTTTTTGTTTTTTTAATGTTGAAATATGTAGGTTGTTTGTAAGCTGGGCACGTTCTATGTGATAAGATGTTGGTCTGCCACGCGTCTCGGAGATTTACAAGAATTGTGATGGACACACAAACGCGCGGTTCAATGTGAAACGAAGCGATGCAGGGCGAGGCGAGCAAGGCGATAAAAGGAAAGCGATATAATGCTAAGCGATGCTGAGCAAGGAGAGAAAAAGCAAAACGACGCAAAGCTATGTCCCTCAGCAAAGACCTTGTGTCTGGTAGTCGGGAAGAGGTGCGTGTGTGAGTGTGTGTGTGTGTGTGAGTGAGGGGGGAGGGGGTGTATAATGAGTGACCTTGACCCACTACAGTTCACGTGAGAGAATGGGAACCGAGCCAGACGAGGCCCTTAAGGTCAAGATCGTTCTTCGACGGCCTTAAGGTCACTCTCCCCCTCCCTCCCTCCCACTCGGGACCGCGTGGTTAACCGCTATATATACATATACAAAAGGCTTTTTCCCCCTTACATGGGGGGTAGCCAAAAGGAAAAAGGCATAGAAAAACCACTCCCACCCATTCCATTTCCTATATATTCCACTCCCCTCCACCCTCCCTTTTATCTTGGCACCTCCTGGATGACAGGTCGTATATAGGCCAAATATACATATAGGCCAAAATAAAATCGCCTGACGACATTTGGAATAACAACAAGGTAGGATCATATGATGAAATGAAGAATCGTCACCCCAGACTTCGACAGGGTGACAATTCTTCATGTGGGCTATCCTAGGGTGACAATTCTTCATGTGGACCATCCTAGGGTGACAATTCTTCATGTGGGAAATCCTAGGGTGACAATTCTTCATGCGGGCCAAGGGTGACAATTCTTCATGTGGGCTATCCCAGGGTGACAATTCTTCATGTGGGCTATCCTAGGGTGACAATTCTTCAAGCGGGCTATCCTAGGGTGACAATTCTTCATGTGGACCATCCTGGGTTTACGATTCTTCGGTTGTATAAATTGATGACAATAAGCATAACGCTCATTCAACCTAACCTAATTTTATTCCACCTTTGATATTCGGCGTACTGGGGTAACATTTCTTCAGGTGGGATCTCATGTAGTAAAGATTCTCCATGTGGGCGTTCTGGGGTGACAATTCCTCGTGTGACCCACAAGGTAAGGATCACAATGTATAGAAGGGGTTTAAGATGAGGTGGAGGTATTGCTAATAGGGGCTTACCTACGGCCGAAGCCGATGGCATTGCCCTTAAGCATAGTCCCACTCCTGACTCTAATTCCGACCCCACACTCAACCCTTATCCTAACCCGATTCCTAGTCCAAATCCTGTCCCTAACGCTTAATTCCCTCGCCTCAGCGCCCGCAAATGACGTCTGCCCGTGAGCGGCCTTGTGCGAGTTCCCTTCAAGAAAGATTAATTATTATCGAGAGTGCCAAGATCGAAGGCGGAAGCGTCGTCACGTGACTTCGGGTTCTGGGAGCGTGAAGAGGGACACCGTTGACCCTCAGGTGAATAAAGTCACCCGGCGGTACCTGCTCGAGTGAAAGAATAGATTCTGCCCAGTACGGAACCCAGGCTTAATCCAGCTGACTCGAACCTTCTGGTGTCTTGAGGGTTTCCCTATCAGCTGAATAAAGCCGTCTGACTGTAGATAGCGTGAAACACGATCAACTTTACGGTCGTTGAAGTTTTCCTTGTTTTCTAACTGAATTGACCCGAAATCACTGTTGTTGAAGTTTTCCTTGTTTCCTAACTAAATTGACACAAAATCACTGTTGAAACGGAAATGCAGTAATTGAATTGCCACGAAGCCCGTGTTCTAACGGAAATGCACTCTACAGGGCATTGGGATGCAATATGAGCCTAAAAATCAACTTCCTAGACTCTCACTTGGACTTTTTCCCTGCAAATCTTGGCGCCGTCAGTGACGAGCACGGTGAGAGGTTTCACCAGGACAATTCTGAACATGGAAACCCGGTACCAAGGGAAGTGGAGCTCTTCAATGTTGGCTGATTACTGTTGGACACTAAAATGGGATCTCCCACAAGCAAAATGCCATCGAAAATCATACGTTTCTACATTCTAAAGGAAAATTTAATTGAAATGCCAGCCTTATTTATTAGTCATAATTGTTTAAAATTTAACATGCTATCACAGAAAAACTGTGCCCGATAAATTCTGAAAACATATTTGAAATCAGCAGAAAAAATCTATCAAGTTCACCTCCTTTTGGGACAGGTATTATAATAAATTTTGCTGACCAGTGTAATCAGACTGTAAATCATACATGATTATTCATTTCTATAACTTTTAAAAAACTGTGTTGATATAATACAGTCTAATACTGTTAACCAAACAAAATTGTATTTATTAACACGAATAGGTATACTGGCATAGATGTTTGTGAAAAACGACGCAGGTACAATGTTCATGAATTAATATCCAATCATCCGTCGTCTTTATAATCAAGGTAACATGCGTCAGTGATTTCTGGGTACAATAAGTACCAAAAGGATCCACTATTCCTCTTCATTCTTGATTATATTACCCCGTCGACAGCGGTAACTTATATTGGTCCTGTTATTTCCGTCGCGATAGGATTGTTTGCGCAACAGAACCCCATAAAAAAGCAACCTGCGTTATCCCAGATGCATTTCCTTTGTTTTTATCAAAGAGGATGTTAACGTCATCTGTTGGTTATATGTATGTCGGTAATAACACTTACTGACGTTATAAAAAACGTACTAGCAAGGTTTTATGATGAATGCATTTCTGAATATTTATGGCAGAGGAAATTTAGACGGGGATGTAAATTTGAGCTCTTAATCTTCTGACGAAGGGAAGTCCTTTGTGACGAAACGACAGGAATTCAAAATCCCGTGATATTATATCTTCTTTTAGTCCCCTTCGTCATAAACCTCGAGATTCTTCGGATCTTACTAGTCGCGTGTTTGTTTGGGATCTGCTCACACATAAAACTCATTTCGTATTTTATTTTACATAGTGTGACGTCATCATTCGTGGTATGATTTCGAAAAAAGAAATGTGTTACAGATAGTAGAATGCTTTTAACGTTCTGAAACAGCGTCCAGATTCTTCTAGGAGTTTGTAAAATAAATGATCGTATGCAAGTTAGCAAGTAGGATTCAGAGTTTGAACATTTCACAAACTTTGACTTTTCAGCGCATTTTTTCTGTTTCTTCATCAAGGCATTTTGGGATGTAATAAACAGAATCTTGCTCACACCCTGCAGCCTGGTCCATGAAATGCCTTAACGTTCTTCCGATTAAGAACACACAGTACTTTTTTCTTCTGAACCGACTTATATAGCCCTTTTCTGTACAAATATATTTTGCAAATGCGCTCTGTCTTTCTGTCCATCCACTGGGAGACGTGTTGTCTTCCTCTTATATTTTTCCATCTCTCTTCTATGACCTAAGGATTCCCGGGCAGTTTGAAGACGCCTTCAAAACTTCGATGTGGCATGGTCTTCATTCGTTATATTTCTGAATCATCTTTCTACGGACCTTCTGTTTATATGTTTATTACTCTTTATTTGTTTGCCTGTTTATTACTATGTTTACTTGTTATTCTTAATGTATCTATTTGTTTATATTACTCTATTTGTTAATCTTAATATCAAAAATAAATCATACGAAAATCGACTAAAACACATGAATCTGTTTTCCCTAAAAAAAGCGTAGACTCAGAGGTGACTTGATACAGATCTTTAAGATTTTAAAGGGAATTGACATCAAAAGTGACAAAATTTTCACATTTAATGAGAATCAGACAAGAAACAATGGTCTCAAACTATCCGGAAATAGATTCAATTTAGAAGTATGTAGAAACAACTTTGCCAACCGTGTAGTAAATGAATGGAATAAACTTCCTGCACAGGTAGTGCAATGTAGTTCAGTTCGAAGCTTTAAGAATCAGTTAGATAAATACCTAAGTAAGATGCTGTAATGGTTATAATTTATCTTATATTATTTGTTTTTGTTTTGTTATAATTTGTCTGTCTGATTTTCATTTATTATTAGTTATATGTCAATTTATTATTATTTACTATTTACCTGTTTGTTTATTATTTAACTATACCTATGCATTTATTTATGTATTATATTTGTTATTTACATTATTATAGTTTTTATTTATTGTTTTATTATTAATATGATTTTTTTTCGCATCCGACCTAGATATGGATCAAAAGGTCTCCTGTCGGCATGCTCCGCCTTTGTAATCCTTTACTTATCAATTTTATCTGCTCTCTGAAATGCTTGCGACGAAAAAAAGAGGGCGAGTTGCATCACAAGTTGTTCAGTGGGAGAATGACCTTACGAGTATATCTGCCAGAAGAGGAACCTGCTCCCAGCTCTACATCGTCAAACCAGAGACCAAGAAGGAAAAAAAAAAGAAAAAAAAAGAAAAAAAAAAAAAAAACGGGATGCGGCCATAACTGAAAGCGAAGCTGGACTGACGGACCGCCACGGAGGCTGCTTCGAGGACAGTCACTGAACAATACTCCCTCCTTGACGGAGTGACGTCACTAACGGTACTCTATGCCAAGACGCCCCCCGCCCTTCCGCTGCCTACACCCTCAGCTGAATGAAATCGTCTGGCGTTGATCAGAAATGAATACATAAAGTGCCTCATCACAGGGATGCCAAAGTGTTTCATTTTCCTCGCTTGGCATTTTGACTATATTTTGGATATCGTCAGGCTATTCCATTCGTCTATGCAACATTCCCTGTGGTAGCAAAAGGTTTACACTCATTAAGCATTTGAAATATATATATATATATATATATATATATATATATATATGAATTTGTGAGTTATTCCACAGTTTAATTATCCATACTTCATAAAAAAATATTCAATTGTTATTATTCTTAATACTTCATTTTCATTCATACCTTGCTGTGAGCAACGTTGTTGCTGGTCTTAGGCAGTACCCACTGCGAAATATGGACATCTGAGCAGTAAAACTCAGTTCTTTTTAGATTAAACTTTATTTTTGTGAAAGAATTGTTAGTGTAGAAGTTACTGAATAATAACATAAAAGAACGAGGTTCCTGATGATATCACATAATCTGACTGCCGTAGTCTGTGGCAGTTTACTGGCATAACAAGAACATAACTGGGTTGGAGTGATCTTTCGCTTGACATTGCGAGTTATATAATATCACACAAATAATACTTCGCTTTTCTTACTCATCGTATACGAGTCAATTGGTTCATTGTGGGATTAGTATGTTTTTTTCTAGTTACTGTCAGACGATTTCATTCAGCTGTTGAGAACCCATCCTTACTGAACAGGTTAGAACGCAAACATTAGAATGACGCCGGCCACCACGGAGGATTTCCGCGCCCTCCTCGTCCAGGGGAAATGGCCAAGCATCTCTCCCTCCAGGAAGCGAAGACCTCTCAGGCCTAATGGACAATCAACAGGTTCCAGGGTCTTAAACCACCACGTCACACCTGCTTCCTCTACCCACACCCACACAGACAACTTAGGACGAAGATCGTCTAACAGCCACGGGGTTAAACCCAAGTCTAGCAGGTTTACGACAAAGTTGTCTGCACAGAGCTCCGCCGACACTACAAAACCTCTGCTGTCCGGCAGAGATGGGGTCTTGTTTAGATGGTCTCCGTGAGGATACACGCCTAGACATGTAATACCGTCCGCGATCATCACTTTGGTATGCAATATGCCTTCAATCATTTCCTCAAACATAAACCGGGGACTGTGTGCACGTATTAGACTTTTCCTGTCGTGACGTATACATATCATTTGAATATATTGAATAATCTCTCTTCTCCGATCACGCATGGCGTCAGTTAGTCGTGTATAGGCTGCATGGGATACATGTATATCAAGCACTTTTAGTTTCATCAACCAGAAGTGTAAAGAGCTTAGAAGATGATTCCATGATTTACACACTCTCGACACTTGTGTTATTAAATATAGCGTTGGAAGATGGACCAATACCTGACAGAGCACTTCCTCCGGTATCTGGAATCTTTTGGTATCAAACTCGGGACATTCACTATCCTTATCTAAAGACTTTCTTAGTACGATTACACTTTCTTTGTTTCCCATTTTGCTCGTCGTCGTTGTGTAACACGAAAATTATTGTAAGTGGAAAGTTTATATTCCGTGTGATTCGTTCATGAAATGATTTCTCATTGTGAGTCCCATTTCGTCAATTTTTATTATTACTTTACAACCTAAATGTCACGAATCCTATAGGTGTTGTTAACTTCATAATGTGTTCGAATTTTATTGATATTGGACAATATATATTACATACGTTTAATTTGCGTCGATCATGGAACGTATTTCTTAGATTTTTATAACTGTATTTTAACCAGATCGTAAAGAATATTAATAATCATATTACTTTTGGTAAGAAATTATGAAACGACTTGCTCGAACAAGTTGTTTGAAAATATAAACAAGCGGGAAGCTAGACGGGAGGAAATAGGTTAGGATGCTAGAATTTTGGGCTTAAAGACAGGTTAGATTAGAAATAAGACATCATTTACACCAATAACACATTACCATTAGTAAAGCTAAACATATTTGGGTGTACCCATGTTTGTGAACGGTGGAACAACTATTTTGATTGATCAAGACTTCTGTCTTCAGAGACTCCACATAAAATTTTATATTCACTATCTTACTAGTGTACAAAGTGAAATTAATGCACAATAAAGAGCACAAATTATCTGTATACCGTAATTGTCTCATTATCATAGTGCCTACAAGTAACATCTAGGACTACACTGAGAACTTATCTACATGTTAGACCGTAATAAGTTATTTCAGATCATGAGTACAGGAATTCTAGAAGTCCCTTTTTATGAACATGAATTACTCCCCCAGCCCTTATAGTAATAGTGCTAAAAAATACTGTGTCATGTAAATGTTACAGATGTCAGATAATCCCAGTATTTTGCGTTAACATTCATAAAGATACATCTCATTTGGGGAGTAATGTGTTTTGTCCTGAACTTGATTTGTCAGGAAGGATTGAATTAATGGTACAATGTCTATTTTTTTTTCTTCCCCTATCACCAATGGTAGGGTTTGGCTGTTCTGTTTCACTGTATTATAGCGTATGCTACAGTTTGGTAAATGCATATATACACTTTGATCACAAAACAAACACTTCTTAATAGACTACCAGACTATACCACCAAACACCCCCAGAAATCAACCTAATGGAGAGAGCATTCCCACAATAAGCCAAAATGAGCTAGCACGCCTGTGTTCAAGCTGTCACTCCACACCAAACAGTTACAACAAGGAATTAGTTTGGCAACGGGCACCAATTACTCAACCATTAATTACCAATCACACATTGATTTTGCTTCCATGATATCATCCCAGCCTTCTTAATACTTATACTATGATATTTAGATTTTAGTTACAATGTAAGATTTCAAGATAAGTTGAAATCAAGAGTAACTAATTTTAAATTAATCTATTCATTGCCTCAGGTCTGTTGGAGGAGATCCAATTCCCAGGTAATTGAGAGTAACCACCAGGTAGGCCCATAGGTAATAGGTAGCCCCACAGTTATTTATTTTGTTCATTAACACTGATGAAGATAAACATGACCTCAAACAGTGATCATTAAATTTTGATTTGTCCAGTACAGTCACATGTGTAACTTGACTCACCCATACTTTGAAAACTTATTGATTAATTTGTATGTGGTATATTATGCAGACAAGTAAATGACTTTTAAATGAAAAGGATAGACAAAGGAAGATTTAATCTGACCTAATGGACTGTAGTTTACTGAAACTTCTTTCCTTGTGGATAGTCTTGCACGGTTTGTCGTGATATAAAGACTAAAACAACTTTTTTCTTGGTTTCTCCATTACTTCACACCAAATTGTCTTACTTGATGTAATTTACACCTGTATAGGAACTCCTGCTCTAGATGTAAGCACATTGTAGTACACTGTTTTACATGTATTCTTTCCAGATGCTAACTCAAAGTCTCTTTACTGAGTGGCCTATGGGCTGAACCAATGATTATGGCCAGTTTCTTTAGGGCCACACCTCTCCTCCAAGAGAGAACTAGGGCAAATGATTTGTAATTGATCCTATGTTGTTTTGAACTTTTATTTATAATCTTGTTCACTATTCCCATCAGTGATATGAACTGAGTTTTATACAATTATTTAACCCATGTGTGTTTTCATCATTATATGTTTAGACTAGGGCTTGTAGGACTAGATTTTTTCCATGGTCAGGTTTTGTCATATATTATTTCTGATTTACATTTTTTTCTATAATTATTATTATTATTTGGGTATACATATGTATTATCATTATTTTTAGAGCTTGGATAATGGCTTCACTTCAAAGAAAACGGAGTTTATTTGATTCCTCGGATGAGGATGAAGAACCTCAGAAGTCAACATCAAAGGGTAAGACTGCCAAGACTCGTGGTGGTTCTTCAGTGGTTAGGAAGATGTCAGGAAAGTCCTCCAAACAAACACAACACAAAACATCAATGAAAAACAATAAAGAGTGCAATAAAGGAGCCAAGTTGAAGACATCTGGAGAGCACTCTAAACAAGCACAACTCAAAACAACGGTGGAAAACAGCACAGGACATGAAGAAGTAGTAGAAGTGCAAGCATCAGGTGATGACAAAGAAGCACAGCTCAAAACACCAGAGAAAAGTAGTACAATACCTGATCAAGCAAAAATAGAGCTGAGTCCAGCACAAAGGGCAAGGATAGAACAAAATCGGCAGAAGGCTTTACTTATAAAACAGGAGAAAGCAAATAAGAGATTGTCTCCTCAGAAGAAAGAGTAAGTATATGTTAGAATCATGAATTTATCATTAGACAATTAATCTCTGCCACTTATTAGATTTCGTTCTGGATAACACCTGATAGTTTTCTTCAGCTGAGGGGATTAAGAGATTAAAGCCATTTTGTTTACAGATACCATGTAGTTGTTACAGTATCTCATTTCCTTTCCTTATTGCATGAAATTGCAAATTTCTTTAAATTAGATGCTTTAAGCACTTGCAGTATATTGTCTATTAGGTAACTTAATCTAAATAACAGGAAATACCATTGTGTATGGAAGGAGTTAATCAAGATAAGATTTGACTCACTAGCAATGGTGGAAATCCATGAAAATGAATGAAAGGGGAAAGGGAAATCTGTAAAAATTTCTTTGAAGAAACCGGAGTGAATGGAAAAATGCCACTCAGTAGACAGTGGGTAAAAATTTTTAAATTAATATTTTCTCATAAATGAGAATAAAGAAATGGGTTGGATAGTTGTTGACTTGTGTTCATATGTATTCCTCTCATTTTTCAGAGATTCAAAACAGAAAGTGCTGCACATCGATAATGTTAAGCTGATTGACACAGGTGGAGGATTCTTTATAGAGGAGAATGATACACCAGATGCTGACATGGAAGCAGCTGTAAGCTCCCCAAATTTTTAATTATATGTCTGTCTATAAACCAAGGGCATCTTCCTCCTTATAAGGGAGGTAGCCAGTCAAGGCATGCACCCAATACCATCCACTATCCATCGTAGCTCCTCATGCATGAAGGGTCATCCCTGTCTCCTGCCCACTGCCTGGGCTAGAAGCAATGCAGCAAGATGGTTATCTGTAGCACTGCCTAAGATATATTCCTGGCTTTTCATTAATACCTCCTAGACAAATTCACAATATTTTTCCACTGACCTATAGGCTGAACCAGCAGCTGTAGCTGGTTTCTTGAGGGTCACAGGTCGCCTGCAAAAAATCATTCAGTCAATCCATTGCCCCAGATCTCTTTTGCAGGAGAACCATGTTACCCATGCCCCCATGTTACCAGCAACAGCTACCAGATTTACCCATAAATCACTCAAGGAAGAAGTATTATGCTGTTTGTTCACATATTTTTTTTAAATCACCAACAGCAGGTATTGGCAACTGTTGGGCTTGAGAGATGAATGTCCTAGAGAATTATCACCCTTCCACTCATTTACAAAACCCATCAACACCCTCACCTCCACGTAGATTTATGTGACATTCTGTTTCTGGATTAGGACCTCTCTCTGTCAACTTTGAATGTAATTCCTGCACCTTTTCACATGAAGAGAGGTTGCAATTTGTGACTGCTCTCCACCTGCTACTGTAAACCATACATACATACATATACCAAAGGATTTTCCCCCTTACACAGGGGGTAGCCAAAAAGAAAATGGCATAGAAACCACTCCCACCCATTCCTTTTCCTTTATATTCCACTCCCCTCCACCCTCTATCCTCCCTCTTATCTTGGCACCTTCTGGATGATGGGTCATCCCTACATCCTGTCCACTGCCCTGGGCCAGAAGCAGTGTCGCAAGACACAGCACATCCACAGCAAGGCTGCTTCATAAATTCAGTGACCCCCCCCCCCTCTCCATCCCCTCATGCAGAAAAAGAGAAGACGGGGAGAAATCCCTTTGGGCTGCATCAAATTTATTTGTCATACATACTTCCTCACTCCCATCCCCCACCCACTCCCCCTCATGCATCACAGCATCATCCATACACAACCCTTCTCCATTCACCCCTATCCTCTGTCCTCTATAAACCAGCAATGTGGAAACAGTCTCACACTAATACAACAGACAACAGTTTAATGTTTCTTCACAGAGGTCTGTGGGAGGGCTCAGGACTATTCCCAGCCTCTGTGGGGCAACAGATGAAACTTGGACAACAATCATTATTATTTCTAAGACAGTTGTACACTTATATCTTAGTTGTGCACACAATGAAAACTTGTTTTTGCACTATAGATACCATACTTTAGTAGACACCTGTTTTTATATTTCCTATAACTAATTTGTTGCATTTAGTAAGTCGAATGATATGATCCATTCTCAATGACATTTATTTATATAAGTCCTGTAATGGGATAAATGTATATGAATATTTTACTACAATTTTATTTCCTGCAAATATATTTTTGTAGTTGTAAATCTCTTGTGATGTCTTTTCAGATGAAATTAGTTGACGAGCCTGCCCCATTATTTGAGGAGGACCGTCCCTTTTGTGAGGAATGTAACCAGCCTTTCAATAATTCATTTCTGTTTCATAACTTTGACCATCCTGTTTGTGATCAGTGCAGGTATGCACACCAACCTGCAGTATTATAATGATAATTGTTGCCTCAAGTTTCTATCTATATATCAGAAGTCTTCTTCCCCCTTATAAGAGAGGTAGCCAGCCTGGGCAGGCATCCAACCTACACCCATTTGCTTCCCATTTAAGAATCTCTTAGCTCCTTGTAGGCGAAGACCCAACCCTGCCCCTTGACCCACTTCCTGGCTCAGAGGCAATGCAGCAAGACACAGCACCTCCACATTAGGGCCTCACAACTGAAGCTGGTTTACCCCTAGCACTTAATTTACATGTCAACCCTCCTCATCAGACCCTCATGAATAAATAGAGAAGATGAGAAATTCCTTCAGGCCAAATCAGTTTTGTCATCCATTCACAACCATTCTCTACTCACATGTTTTTTCGCTCACTCCTGCCCTCTCCCTTCCCTGCTCAGCAGACATTCCCCTTTTACCCAAGGGCCCCTTCACCCCATCCATCCATCCCATTCTCAGTCTTCCCCCAAAGTTCACTCCATCCACTTCTGCCCTCCACACTCTTTTTGGTTGTCTTTCTTCACTTATTCTTTCTATATGTCCAAACCATCCCAGCATTCTTTGATCAATCCTTTCTACCAGCTCCCTTTCTACATGTGATAATAATAATAATAATAAGTTTATTTAGCAATGAATCAATATACATGAAGTGGAGATAATGAAAAGAACACATAGTTTGAAATAACAATTACAATTGCCAAGGATGACACAAAAAAGCATGTAAGCTTATTTCCACCCCATTTCATTTATCATTCCATCCTTGTAACTCCACCATATTTCTCAAACACATTTAAATTCCTCTCTGCTTCCCTTGCATTCCAAGCCTCTGTTTCATAAAGTGTCATAGGCATAATTGTCCTTTTCATGTATTCTCTTCTTTGCATCCCTCCTGAGATACTTATTTGCCGTGACACTTTTCACTTCCCCGAGACATTTACTTGTTTCTCACTCTACAGTTTACCTCTGCCTCCACTCCTCCATTCCCTGCTACATGTCACCCTAAATACTTGCTATCCACTTTCTCTAACCTCTCTCCTTTAAAACTTAACTCCAACTCACTGCCACCCTCATCCCTTACTTTTACTCACATCAAGTTTCAACTTTCAACTATGACATACTTTCCCGAATTCTGTCACTAAATGCCTTAAAATCTCCTCTGACCCAGCCACAAGGACAGTACCATCTGCAAACAATAAATGGCTCACCTCCCACTTCTCTCCATTTTCACTAACATCTCCATTCCTGTGCCCATCATTTACCTCCTGTACTACCCCATCCATGTACCCATTGAACAACCATGGTGACATAACACAACCCTGGTGCAACCCCACTTCCATCCCAAACCACTCACTCTCAGCATTCCCAACCCTAGTACAAGCTCCACTGCTCACATAAAAGCTTTTGACTGCCCTCAACAGCTGGCACCTTTTCCCATGTATCTGGAGCACTGCCTACAATTCCTTCCTACATACCACCATTGGCCTTTTCTAGATCCATAAAGGCCCAAAAAACATCCTTACTTTTTGCCAAAACCTTCTCACATATCTGCTTTACCACAAAAATTGGATCCATGCATCCTCTTCATTTATCTAAACTGACATGGCTACTTCCCAAGTACTCCCTCTTTTCTTCTCCTAATCAATTCAGTTACCCTCCCATATGCCTTTACATTTATCTAAACCCACACAGTTACTCCCCAATTACTTCCTCTTTTCTTCTCCTAATCCTTTCAGTTACCCTGCCGTATGCCTTTCCAACTACACTCAACAAACTGAAACTTCTAAAAAATGCTATATTCATATATGTCCCCTTTTCCTTTGTAAAGCATACATACATATACCAAAGGCTTTTCCCCCTTACACTGGGGGTAGCCAAAAAGAAAAAGGCATAGAAACCACTCCCACCCATTCCATTTCCTACATATTCCACTCCCCTCCACCCTCCTCCCTCCCTCTTATCTTGGCACCTCCTGGATGACAGGTCATCCCTGCATCCTTTGTAAAGCAGAACTATAAAACTTTTCTTCCAGTCCTCTGGTACATTGTCCCCCTATAGGCACATATTAAATCCACTATAACCAGTCTTCCTATTTTCAGACATTCCACATGACATCCATCTGTCCCAGGTGTTTTACCAGCTTTCATAAATTTCAATGCTCTTTGAACCTCATATTTTCAGTTATCCTTTCATCATCCATTTGAAATTGAGATTTAAATGGTTGTTATTTTACCAGTAATATATTGTTACAGTTACATATACTATATAAGTTTCACTGAATTAATTATGCTTCATAAGACTTTTTTGTCTTATTCAGAGATGATAGAGATAAGCACATGCTCATCACCAGAACAGATTCCAAAACTGAATATCTCTTAAAAGATGTGGACTTTGATCAAAGAGAACCAATTTTGAAGTTTGTCACCAGAAGGAACCCCCACAACCCAAGATGGGGAGACATGAAGCTATACCTTAAGCTTCAGGTATGAGTAGTACACCATGCCCATGTTTATCCGAGTTGATATACCCATGCATATTCCTAGTTCTTATGAACAAGCAGGATTAATGTGTGCCATAAATATGTATGCTCCATTTCAGGTTGAAAAGCGAGCCCTTGGAGTATGGGGATCAGAAGAAGCATTGGAGGAAGCTTTAGAAAAGAAGGAGGATCAGAGGGAAAAAACTAAGAAGAAGAAGTATGAAAAGCAATTGAAAGGTTTGTTTGTTGGTGTATTTGCAAGATATAATTTAGTATATACATACATATATCAATGACTTTTTCCCCCATACAAGGGAGGTAGCCAAAGTCAAAGGCATAAATCCACACCAACCCATTTTATCCCCACATACTACATTCCCACTCATCACCCCTCCCTCCCTCCCTCTTCTCTTGGCTCCTCCTGGATGATGGGTCATCCCTCCATCTATCTCACCCACTGCCCTGGGTCAGAAAGCAGTGCAGCAAGACACCACACATCCACAGCAAGGCCACTTCATTTAAAAAGCCCTTGGTGTATGATGTATATGTATGCTTTGAGTTACACTGATTGGAAACCCACGGTCTTTCAGTAGATGGGAAAG
This sequence comes from Oratosquilla oratoria, assembly GCF_046742065.1. Lineage (NCBI taxonomy): Eukaryota > Metazoa > Arthropoda > Malacostraca > Stomatopoda > Squillidae > Oratosquilla > Oratosquilla oratoria. The sequence goes on from NC_134786.1 coordinate 9,242,150, forward strand.
GTCCTTGTACCCTTCCATAGATCTCTCTGAGAAGGAATTTTGGATTGTTCTCAATATTGTATTAGTGTGAGGCTATTCCTCAATATATGTCACCAGCTTATAGTACAGTAGTAGGAGAGGAAGCTCATTGCCTGAGCAGGTTAGGGCATTGTTACATGTGGTAAAGTTAGAGGGGATGGTGGTTCAAACCCTGCCAACAGCGAAGTTAAAAAAAGGGCATGGCTCATTAAATTCCAGGCTACAAAGTCCTTTGTAAGGGGTTGTCCTAGCCTCTCAATAGGGGAAATATATGATGTAAAGCTACATCATCATCATTATCATCATCATCATCATCAGTAGGAGAGGAGCCATCACTAATGGGGGAATTACAAAGTTTAAAGAAAGATTGTGGGCCCATTCTAAAGTTTGAGAGCTCTGTTGATGGAGGAGAATGTTGATAGGTTTAGTTGACAGGCAATAAGGAAGTAATTCTCTCTGACTTCTGTTTCTCAAGACCACAGTTGATAAGTTTATTCTTTTCTTCTTCTTCATCTTCTTCTTTCCTTCTTCCTCTTTCTCTTCTTCTTCTTTCTTTTCTTTTCCTTCTTTTTCATCTTCCTTCTCTTCTTCCTTCTTTTCTTCCTCCTCCTCCTCCTCCTCTTCTTCTTCTTCTTGTATGATTATTGTTTCTTTCATGTTTTAATAGTGTGTTTTTTCTGACATTGATGAAAAGTATTGTAAATCACCAGAAATTTCCTCTGCTACAGAGATAACGTACGAGTATCTTAATTTTGTTTTTAGTTATGCAATGTATGGTTCATTGTAAATTACCGAGAATGTGCAGTTATGTATAAGGCATAATTATAATTTTTGCAATTTCTTTACTTTTATTTTCAGAACTGAGAATGAATGTACGGAGCAGCTTATACACAAGATCCAATAAAGTGCATGAACATGAATATGGGGAGGAAGAGTATTTGGAGGAGGAAGATGAGTACTGTAAAACATGTATCTCTTGTGGACATCAGCTTAAGTATGATAAGTTGTAGTTGCATTTAGTAATGTCTAGTGTACATAGATTTTAAGGAATCCATAGATGAGTAGCCATACTTGCTCCAGATGATATAACATAAGAATCAGTGAATTGGTATCCAACTTTAGGTTGACCCCAAATCATTGTAAAGGTATCTTTATCAGGGCTCTGAAGATCCATGTTTAATTAATTTAATTACTGTTTATACCTGCCATTGCTTATTATTTCGTATGTGTAAAAATATATATATACAATGAATTAGATGCAGTGGTAGATTTCTTGAAATAACAAAAGAAAAGGTAAGATTTTAGAAGAGGAAATTATTGACCATGGGAATCTTTTTTATAGGGGTATACTGGGAACATGATGACAGAGACAAATATAAACAGTACAAATATTTTTTTTAGAAATAGAGTGAATAAGCAAATATGTACCAAAGGCCCTTTCCTCCTAGGGGAACGGCCAAGTCAAAGCATATATACAGTAAACCCTTGATATAACAGATGATATGGGGACAGGGGTCTGTCGTTATACCCGAAGATCCATTATAACCGAGGATCCATTATATCCAATGGAAATACTGGACAGATCTGTTATATCCCGAAGTTTGTCTGGTATTAGAAATTAGTAGGATTAGAAATTACAGTAAACCCTCAATATAATGGACGATATGGGGACAGGGGTCTGTTGTTATATCCAAAGATCCATTATAACTGAGGATCCCTCACTATAATGGATGAAAATCCGTCATAGCGAGGGTTTGTCCAGTCAGATTTTTTGTCCATTATATTTGATATCTGGTATATTGAGATCCGTTATATCGAGGGTTTACTGTACACACTAGAAGAGATCACATCTAGTTGAAGCTTCAGATAGATACAGTTTCAACTGCCCTCAAGGAAAAAAAATCAACTTAGGTATTGGGTATCCAGAAAGGAGCCTCAAGGATCAAAAGTAATTTTTAGAGCATAAAATTGGTGGTTCCCACTTTGCTTATTTTACTCATTAATTTATTTCCATATGCATTCCTCTATTCACTACCACTCCATTCACTGCCTCATGCAAACCCAAGTACTTAAAACTCTTCACTTCTTCAAGCGTCTCACCCCTCACCCTCACATTCAGTATGCCAAGGACCAATGAAAGGTACCTGCATTTGGTGGTCCTGCAAGATGGACAGGGAATCTGCCCATTTTCAAAACTCATTAACCCCATCACCTCCATCATTAGGTGCCACCCTGAGGGGATGACACTCCATCTCCACACTGGGCCCAAGATCTCTCTCTATTAAATTAAACTTTTACCCACATGAGGAACTTACAACCAGTGACTGCTCTCTTCTGTTGCATACCATTTTCAGCCAGTGTAAATTGGAATATAGACCCTCCTGAAATTGGCCTACCCCTATAGAAAATGGACCCTGCACTTAAATATGCATTCATTGTCATTTATACTGAGGTTAGGGTTGGTTATGTTGGGATCCCTCTCTGGTTTTCCCTCAACTTGTGAATTGTCTGGCAAGATCATGTTTGTTGGTAACATGAATGAACACTCAACCTGTGTTATGTTAAATATATTAAGCACTGATCAGCTGATTCTATCAGTGAAGTTTGTTTCATTGCCAATATTGTACATTTTGTACATATTTTAATAAACAATACTTAATAATAAAAATTTTATATGTTATCTTTTTATTAAAAGAAAATAGTATTTTAAGTGGAGGCTCCATTTCCCATAGGGGAGGTCCATTTTCTATCTCACACCACTGACATAGAAACAGTCCCACGCTGATACAACACAAACAGCAGTCCAAAACTTCTTCCCAGAGAGATCTGTGGGAGGTTCTGAGGACCATTGGCAGCCACTATGGGGCTGCAGATTAATTGAATCAACATGCTACCCTCATGTTGGCAAATACATATTAAGGATAAACGAAACCCCAACCATAATAAGTTCCTTTGACCTGGATACTCTCTACAATTTTATTTTCTATCCTGGCTGATGCTAGACTTATTCATCTGATTTGCAGACTGTGGACAAATTGGGGTGTGGAGCAAACAGTTTATGCCATACATTCTCACATAATGCATGTTTTTGTAGTGCATTTCACCTATAATACAATGCCTATGTGAAAGGGTCCCCTACATCATACAACATGAAGATCTGAAAAAGATTAGTTTTCTACCCAAAGTGGTAGATGTCTGGAACAAATTGGACAAGGCAACAGTGTGTGCAAAAACTATACAAGAATTTAAGAATAAACTAGATGCTGAAAGATACAAAGACGGGTCACTACAAGCATAGCTCCCTTCCCGTATAATACAACTAGGTAAGTACTAGTGGCCCAAATATAAGGCAACTTCAGATTGTGCAAAACCTGTTTGGATTTCACCAGCACAGGACGTGACACCTTTCTGGCTCACCACACACACACATGCACACACACATGGGGGACTTCAATTGCAAAGAAATTTGTTGGGACAGCATGACAGTGCAAGGAGGAGATGACTCGTGGGGCAATGTACTGCTAGATATGACCATGGAGTACACAATGACCCAATGGATCCGTGAAAACACAAGGTACAGAAATAATGAAGAGCCATCGAAACTAGATCTAATATTTACAACAGAGCCTGAAATAGTGCATAAAGTCCAGTATGAGACACCAATTGGAAAGAGTGACCATGTACTCATCGAAACTATACTAAAGGAAGAAATAGACATAGAGAGGAATGAAAAGCATAGGAAAGGAAGACTGATGTACAACAAAACAGACTTTACAAAACTAAAGACATTCTTCCGGAATGCAAACTGGGAAATATGTTACAGGGAAGAAACAACAGTGGAAGAGAAATGGAATATATTGATGGAAAACTACAATGAAGGTGTAAACAGGCATGTACCAAGACAAAAGTGAGAGAGAGAGTACATTAAATGTTGGTTCAACAAAAGATGCAGTGAGGCAAAAGACAGAAGGGACAAAGCTTGGAAAAAGTGGAGAAAAGACAAAAAACAAAGCAAATGGCAAATTTATGTTAACTATAGAAATGAGTATGTTAATGTGAGAAGAGAGGAAAAAAGGAACCATGAGAAGGATATTATAGACAAATGCAAAGAGCAACCCAAACTATTCTATCGGTATGTGAATGGTAAACTTAAAAACAAACAGGAAATGGTGAAACTATGCCAAGGAAACATAGAATACACAGAAGATTTAGAGATGGCCGAAGTCATTAACAATCACTTTAAATCTGTTTTCACCAGAGAGAAAATACCAAATTGTGACATAGATAAAAACAAGAAATCTCCCCTCATGAATGAGTTTACAGCATCACTAAAGGAAATATCAGAACATCTATCAAGGCTGGATGTCAAAAAATCACATGGCCCGGACAGTATTGCAAACTGGATTCTAAAGGAGTGCAAAGAAGAACTAACAGACAAAATACACATCTTAATAAACAGCTCACTCAAAGAAGGAAAGATACCCGAGGACTGGAAAAACGCTAACATTGTACCAATACACAAAGGAGGAAACAAAGAAGAACCCACCAACTATAGGCCAGTATCACTAACAAGCACCATAGCCAAAATTTGTGAGAAAATAATCAAGAATAGATGGGTAAAACATCTGGAAGACAATGACATATTAAACCCAAGACAATTCGGATTCAGACAAGGAAGATCATGCTCCACAAACTTAATATGCTTTTACTCAAGACTAATAGACATAGTGCAAGAAAGAAATGGATGGGCTGATTGTGCATTCCTAGACTTGCAAAAAGCCTTTGACAAAGTACCACACAGAAAACTACTAAAAAAACTGGAACACATAGGAGGAATACAAGGAAACCTACTAAAATGGATAGAGGACTTTCTGACTGGTAGAAAGATGAGAGTAGTGCTCAGAGAAAAATATTCAGATTGGAAAGAGGTGATCAGTGGAGTACCGCAAGGATCTGTGCTGGCACCAATAATGTTTGCTATCTATATGAATGACATGGATGAGGACATGAATTGCTACATGAGCTTCTTTGCCGATGACGCCAAACTGCTAAGGAAAATAGAAACTGATGAGGACTGTGAAGCACTGCAAGAAGACCTAAATAGGGTATGGAACTGGAGTCAGAAATGGGAAGTGGACTTTAATACTAAGTGTAGCATAATGGAGTTTGGAAAAAGCAAAAACAGAATATCAGGAAAATATACAATTGGAACCAAAGAAGTAAAGAAAGTAGGATCCGAAAAAGATTTGGGAGTAATTATCACGAATGATTTGTCCTATGATATACAGATTAACAAAATTGTCAGGGAGACTTACAACTTGCTAAGATCAATAAAAGTGGCGTTTACATACTTGGACGAAGACATGATAAAAAAAATATTGGTTACATTGATAAGGCCTAGATTAGAGTATGCAGCGACTTTGTGGTCCCCCAGTACCAAAAAGAATATAAAGAAAATAGAAAGAATCCAAAGAGCAGCTACAAAAATGGCACCTGCACTTGCAAACCTATCATACGAGGAGAGATTGGCTAAACTGGAGTTACCGACACTGGAGCAAAGAAGAGAGAGAGGTGAGCTATTGACCATCTACAGAATCATGAGAGGCACAGAGGTACTCGATAGAGAGAACTTACTTAACTGGGACAAAAGAAACACAAGAGGACATGGAAAGAAAATAAAAAAACAGCTATAGAAGAGAACTGAAGAAAAACAATTTTCCTCATAGAGTTTTGGACACTTGGAACAAACTGGACAATGAAATAGTATGCGCAAAAACCATTCATGAGTTTAAAAACAAACTAGACACTGCAAGATACAAAGGCAGGACATCACAAGCATAGCTCCCCTTCCCGCAAAATACAACTAGGTAAATACACAGACTTATTAAAATGGGACAGAAGCCAAAGAAGGATAGTTACAGAAGAGATTTGAAAAAGAATAGCTTTCCACACTGAGTGATTGATGTCTGGAACAAACTAAACGGGGAAACAGTGAGTGCCAGAACTATACAAGATTTGAATAACAAACTGGATGCGGAGAGATACAAAAGCTGGTCACTACAAACATAGCTTTCATCCCGTAAAATACAACTGGGTAAATACACCTCAGGCTGTGCTCTTTAACATTATGTAGTACAGTATATGAACCCAACCTGTGTTATATAGTACAATGTACCATGTCAACCCAATTTGATGCCCCACCACTGGGGAAGATGTACACAGGTCATACCCAGCATACAAAGGGAGAGAAAACTGAAGTTGGGAAGGTGTTGGTGTGGATGAATCAACTGTCTGCACCCTCTTAAAGAACAAGGACAAGATCAAAGCAACTTTATTTGTGTATGGCACAGCTCAGCTATGATGATACTGTTTATCCATTGTAAGGATAAACAAGGTTTTGCTTTTGACTTCTTTTTAGGCAACAAACTAGTTTTTTTTTTACTACTGCTGCAAGGAATGGGGGGATCTGCAACTTCCTTCATAGAAAGGTTTTTCAAGCATGTATATGTGCATTGGGAGGCACAGACTGCTGTTTTTTTACAGTAGCATAGATTTTTCCTGAAGCAAATGAATAAGTCCGCATGATTTATTAAAGACCACCATGAGGCAAGAGAGAAGAACATTGATAAGTCTAGGATTACTATCATGTTTTGCCTCAACCAGAACTGCAGCCATAAGATGAAACCTGTTTTTTTTTTCACACCACCAAGCAATGTGACTGTTTTCCTCACCTTGGCAGTATACAAGCCTGAAGACTATACCAGTGCCAAAGGATGGACAGCATTGGCTATATCCTGCTGTTGGTTTGATAGCCAATTTTTACCCATTTCTAGAAGAAAGTGTACTGAGTTAGGCCTTCCCTTCAAAATCCTACAGGCTGCTGGCAACACACATGTACACCCAGCCTACATAGAAGATTGACTCCCTAATGTGAAAGTTATTTTTCTTCCTCTGCAAATAACTTCATTGGTGTGGCCATTCAGTCGGAAGGTTGTTTTCATTCTTCAGAAAACTACCAGACAACTGTAAAAGTAAAGATAAACCTCTCATGTACGGACTCCCCATCAACGGACTTCGAATGCAACGGACAAAATCAGCATCAGAGGTGGGGGTGCAGAAAAAAATCCAAATCTTCAGCGATGTATTTCAAAATTGGCGGGCTTTGTGGAACGAGTCGCATGACTTATCAACGTGACTGCTTGGAGGCGGTGGCCTTTCACAGTACGATACATAAATGCGTGCGCAAGAAAGTAGCTGTGAGAAATCTATTAAAATTGTTATTTTGATTAATATATTAATTGTTCTGTCCTCATCATGGCATCGAAGCAGAAGGAAGCGTACAGACCTAAGTATCAGTGACAAATTATAGCTTAAATTAGAGATTGTGGTTTCGGTCGTACAGGGGCACGAGAAGTAATAATAATAATAAGTTTATTTGACAGTGAATCAATATACATGAAGTGCAGATAATGAAAAGAACACATAGTTCGAAATAATAATTACAATTGCCGAGGATAACACAAAATAACAATAAAGCTTATTTCCATTGTGGTCCTCAATCGTATGGTGTAAAGAAACAGTGACATCCGCAAAGCTAAGGATAAACTCAGAAGTTATGAAGTGAAATTTTATGTCAATACTTGCAAAGATGAGAAAAGTGTTGTTCATAATCGCAAGCATATGAAAATTCCTAAAATTGAGGAAATGGAAGAAGCGGTATAGAAATAGTACGTTCAACGCCGACCAGTGGACGTGAAAATTCATGGGAACGGAATTTGGTGACGCACACAATCTGGGAATTAATTATTTTAAAGCTAGTGATGGTTGACTATGGAGATTTCTTAATCGTCATGGAATTCGAAACAAAGTGCAACATATTAGTGGTGTTGAACCGTTCAGACTGAAATTTAATTAACTTATCAAAAGACCTACAATTGTCACATAATTTGGTAAATTTTTAGTTTCGACCATGGGCGCAACATAGCAAGAGAAAATTAATTATTAATTTTGTCAATTATGATGTATCAACTTGATATGCAATTTTGTGAGCGGAAATAAAAAACAAAAAATGTGCTAAAACAGATTTCGTAAGTAACGAAGTCGTGTCGGACGAATGGTACGCCATGTTTGTTATGATAGATGCCGACGTCGAAGAAATGAAAGGATGATAAATTCGTCTAACCTAAACTAACCTAACCTAACCTGTGTTTAATAAATCATTACCTGCAAATTAAATGTCATCCGGCTCGTCCTCGTTGTCGTCGTCGTGAGAGACGTTGGCGGGCTTTTCAACCACTCTCTCAGCTTGCGGGGTATACAAAGTTCTTGCAGCTTGAAGGAATGCATGTATCTCAGCTCCATAACATTCCTTCAAGAAAATGTACCTGGCGAGGTACTGTCGGAAGTAGCGAGGCCGTCGACAAGATGGCGTCCCGATCCTATGCTACCGACTTCGTTCATTAGCATATTTGCTTGTAGCAAGGTATTTTTTATTTTAATTTCCGCCCACAAAATTGCATATTACGTTGATACATTTTAATTTACAAAATTAATTTTCTATTGCTATATTGCGCCCATGGTCGAAACTAAAAAAATACCCATATTTACAATGCAGACGAGCTTTGTTTTGGCGTTTTCTACAGAGAAATACCCAGTTATTTAAGCATGAAGACAAAGTTCCAGGCAAATAAATAAGCAAGGCCAATTTTCTGCTTTATTGAGGGCGAATATTTATTGGTTCAACAGTGTTGTTTTTACATTTCATTCCCGAGGTGCGAAATTTCCAAGAGAAATTACCGTTTACCGTTTAGTACCGTTGACGAAGATCCAGGGCCCTACCCGTCGCTAGTGCGGCGCTCCATGGGGCCGTTAGTATTCATATCAATTATAACACCGATGATAATCTTCAATACACATGTTGATAACATCGCACAATCTTGTGAATAAATTATTGCATATTGCTCCTGAAGTCGTGAAGGCTATTCTCCTAATGGACAATGCATCCAGCACATTCAAACTCGGAAAAAAATTATGGTAGAATACGTGCGGTTTTCTTTCCGCCTAATACATCATTTATCCATCCGATGGATCAAGGGTCAATTGTAACGGCATTATCAACATAAATATTTGGATGAAGTTTTGGTGGTCATCTAGGAAGAGGAAGGTATGGAAGACACAAGAGGCGAACAGTAAACAATATTGAAAAATAATCTGAAATATAGCATCTACTATTTTACGTCAGCTTTGTTAGATATGAAAATGACAACTCTTTCAAAATCATGGAAAAATTAATGTTGGTTGAAGATCCTGAACTGGAGTTTGAAGGCATTGAACCAAAGGATTTTCACCAAATTTTATCATATGCTGGACAAAAAGATGTGAATCTTGAATATATTGAAAACTGGCTTGAGGAGAATTATGCCGATCCCGATTACCAAGTTCTTTCCGTGGAAGAAAGGGCAGGATCAGTTCTGGCAGGTGATATTTTTTCGGAAGTGCACACCTACGCGATATAACATTAGAAAATTAAACTATTTTTGTAGGTTATAATACATCAACGTAATATACGTTTTTCTTCACGGAAATTAATGCAAAATATGTTGAAAGCAAATACATTACCGAACAAAGCTGCGGCAATAGGATCGAGAAACCGTGCTGTCTTTCCCAAGATCTAAGAATATAAGGTCTAACCACTTCCGACCGAATTTCGAGGGAATTGGTGCAGCGGGCCCGTGAACGTCACCTGGCTGTTCAAAGTGGGGTTAGCGGGTCCTATAGCTGTCAGTTAAAGCTGGTCCGTCGTTGGAAAATGACGTTGCCTTCGCTCGCACCGCTCCACGCAATTAGTTATATTCTGACAAATATTATATAAAATATATATATAAATATATATAAAATATTATAGTTCCTGTCTATATATATATGAATATATAATATATATAATATATAAAATATTATAGTTCCTGTCTTCCTTGGCGGTTCACAGTTTTCTTCAGTGTATCACAAAGAGAAAATGGACTCAGCCAAATGACGTCAGAAGCTGCGCAGAAGAATTCTAACGGTCTGACCTGTATATTTAGACCTTGGTCTTTCCTGTCCCGCTGAAAGAAAATATACTAGCGAACGAAGCTGTGACCATGGGATCTGGAATACGCCCTGCATTTCAGCTATGGAGCTCAGTTCGATCGGATACGATACCGAAACCGGTCGTCAACATCTCAGACGACAACGATTACCCTGATGGCCTATAGAAATACAGATATCGCATTACTAAATGCAGGTTAGGTTAGAACAGACGAATTCATCACACTTTAATTTCTTTGACCACAGCATCTATCAAAACAAAGATGGCGTCTCAAGCAGCCCTAGAGGCTGTTTGTAAATTTATCGCTTTTAGCAACCTTTTGTTAGCGATTTCGCCAAGAAAAACGTAAATTACGTGGATGTATTGTATTTTACAAAATTGGTATTTATTTTCTAATGCTATATTGCGTAGGTGTGTACTTTCGAAAATTTACCAGCTGCAGTGACAGAAGAAGAGGCGGTAGTGAAACCAAAAATATCTTATCTACGAGATTCCATTGACAATTACAATTCGTCGATACTATAGACGATCCTTCCATTCAAGCTTATTACCAACACCTCCGCACATTAAGATAACTAATAATTCGTGAACAGTATAAGTGTGGAAAGCAATTAAAGTTGGATTAATTTTTTTATCCCAAAAACCTATCCAACTATCTCTCCATCACCTGGCCAGTACTTCAGAGGAACATCGTAGATTCTCTGACTCAGAATAACAAACCAATCTGAGTTCCCACTATATAATCACTGCAAAAAAAAAAAAAATTTTCATTATATACACAAGGTAAGTAAAATTTAACATTTAAATTGTAATGTACATTTTTACATAATAAATATAATGTTATGGTATTTTAACTGAATTATTTTTCCCTTTGAAAGAGAGCGCTGGCGATGCTATTCTTTGTGTCATTCTGTATTTTTTATTACTGTATCTGTATATATAGTATATACACAGAATATATATATATATATATATATATACAGCATATACTGTATATACATGCAATATGATTGTATATACAATTATACTGTATATATACAGTATATTGTAACAATATACTGTATATATACAGTACATTATATTTTTATGCCATATATTCGTGTTTATAGTACTTTATGATCATAACCACTGATAGTTACAATAGTAGTTTTATAACTAAAAAATAATCCCTTCCCATCTATGGACAATTGGCTTTAACCTATTAGTCTGTTGATGAAAGGTTTGTCTATACCTATGAATGACAACAGGGACTGGGAAAGAAGTTGATTTGATTTGAGGTGACACTGGCCTTGATAAGAGAGATATCGACAACCCTAATGACAACTGAGGCCAGGGAGAAGTCTGCAGCTGCGGAAGAATTGCCTAGAAATTTGCATTCTGGCACCAGCGCTCCAGAGGTCACTGACAAAATAATTGTGTAGAAGTTCTGGAAAAGGAAGAACTTCCACAAGACACTGGAGTTTGTCTTGCAGTTGTGGAATAAAATCACTGCTGTAGCAATTGACCATGATAATGATTGGCATGCACTCCTACCACAAATTTACAAACCCACTCCAAAGGACGCAGCAGCTCCATGACCTGCCTCTCGCAGGAGCCTGCCAAGTCCCAAGCTATGAGTCTGTGTCAGAGGATGTTGTGTATGAAATTGCTGAGGCAGCAGTTGCAAAGTTAAGAAGTGCCAAGTTGTATTTACCTAGTTGTATTACACGGGAAGGGAGCTATGCTCGTGGTGACCCATCTTTGTGTCTTTCAGCATCAAGTTTTTTCTTTAAATCTTGAATAGTATTTGCACACACTGTTTCTTTATCTAAGTTATTCCAGATATCCAGCACTCAGTGTGGGAAACTATTCTTTTTCCAATATCTTCTATAGTTATCCTTTTTGAGTTTCTTTTCATGACCTCTTGTTTTTCCATTGTAATTTTTTAGTAAATCATTCTTATCAAGGACGTTGCTGTGCAGGATTCAGAGCAACTACTGGAAATTGAACCACTGGCTGAGGAATCAATTGATTCATTGCCCCAGATCTTTCTTGCAGGAAACCCATGACAGCTGGCAACAGTCACCAGATTGGCCTGCAATTTAATGAAAGAAATATTGTGTTGTTTGGGTATAGTTAGGGTGGGGCATAGTAGAATGAGTTATTTTGGAGTCTTCTGTATGATAGATATATCAAGGGCAGTTTGCTTCTGTGGCCAGTCCTATCCTGTATCGGTATTGTTTGTGTTGGGTGGTGACCTGAATATGGTCATGCTGAGGTGGTTCGTACTTCTCCTGGGAGGTATTTTTCTGTTGGACTTATGTCTAGAGGGGTTTGATGGAGTAGGGGATTTGGTAGCCAGTTTTCAAGTGCTTGTTTTGTGATCTGCATGAATATGTTTTAGTATGGATTGATGTAGGGTGCAGGTAGGTTGTTAATGCTCAAGTAGTATGCTGCTTCCCCCCCCCCCCTCTCTCTCTCTCTCTCTCTTGATTGATTGATTGAGCTTGTGTAATATAATGAATTGGGTGAGGAGGGTTGAGGGCTCTTGCAGTCAACTTTGTAGATATTTTTCATGTGATGGTTGGTGGGGAAAATTTTTGGTCTACTATGCAAATTTTCTATTTGAGAAGTTTTAATGTATCTTATTATTCTTGATGGTTAATTGTCTATACTTGGTAGGGTGTCTGTGTTTGTTTTCCTGATTCTTTGCAACCATTCTGTGGAAGCATAGTTGAATGTGGTTCTCATGAAATGTTTGCATATTGTGATAAAAGTTTTATTCTGTTAACCAGAGCTTATAGTTGCTACTGATTGTGGTCTGTTTATTTTCTAGATGATTTGCACTGTCAGATCCTAGATGTGTGGAATGAAGGAGATTTGAATCACAGAAATGAGTCCAGGTTCTTTTCTAATGGAAGGGTTTCGGCATTCAGTTATACGATTGAATGTTTCTTTTATTCAGGGATGCTCACTGGCCAAATGGTTTAGAGCATCGCTACCTCATGGGCATGAGGTCTGAGTGGAGGCAAGTAAAGGCTCTCTGGGTGAAACTAATTACTGAACCGTTGATGTAGGGAGTAATTGACACTCGGTGTGGCTTGGTGCTTTATTGGTGGATCCTTGTACAGTGGCCTAAGACTGACATGACACCACCCCCCACCACCCCATTTGGGGGGACCAGCGCGAAGGCCTAGCAACTTGCATACGGAAGTATGGCCCAACTGTCCGGGTGTGATACAGTGTGTGCACTGGATGACAGAGTTGGCTGAGTGGCTTGCCCACTCGGGGCAGGTGGTATACATATACCCAGGGCTGATCTGATGCCTTGACCAGACGCGACCTAATTGGGTTGACCCATCCTAACCTTCGAGCGGTGAGTCAGGTCAAACTACCACCCAACTCCACGTACATCAACTTGCACCTACCATACCAGTGCATGTGTACACCACAAGGGCATAGAACATAGTTCCTGATTCAAAACTCCCTCCATCAGGAGACAACATCCTAACCCTCTCTATGAGGGGGAATTCATGTCTTTAACCTAGATTAAAGCAGTCATGGTCATCTGGAGCAAACAATTTACTAATGATACCCGAGGGGAGGCCTCCATTTTAGTTTTTCTCTCTTTTTCCTAGTTTGTCAAAGTTTAGGTGTTTTTAGCAGCTATTTTGTAGTTGCTATGCTGGGTTATTATTGTCAGATTATCTGCATAGGTAATATATAACTAATAAATATAGGTGCAACATGAGTCTATTAAGTAGGAGAGGGAAAAGATAAGAAATAGGTGTGAATGGAGAATGATTGTGAACAGATAAGAAATTGACATGGGCCAAAAGGATTCCTGTTTGTCTGCTCAGCAAATACTCCAGTGAATGAGGGGGAGAGGGTCATAATGTGGTGAAACATTAAAGATGAATCAGTTTTGGCTGTTGGGCCCTGCTGTGGAGGTTCTTTGCCCTGCCATGTTGCCTTGCATCTTAGCTGTGGGGTGGAGGACGAGGCTGACCTTTCATCCACAAATAGCTAAAATAAAAGGGACAAAAAATTTGATTTTGGATGGATGAAGGGTGGGGTATATGGTGGTTGTTGTTGTTGTTGTTGTTGTTGTCGTTCCCTAGACTGTCTGTCTGAGCAGTCCCGTCTCCCCAAGGAATGCCACAGCTGAAACTGGGTTTTCCCACAAATCCTTTATAGAGTGTATGTTGTGTTGTTTGCGTGCATGATTGTGTATAATGCAGTCTTCCATTATGTGTTGTATGGTATGGGGTGAAGTGTTACATCCTGGGCAGCTGTTCACAATGCGGTCATCCAGGCTCTTTTGGTAGCTTAGAAGTGCTGGGTGGTGGCCGCACCGCAGTCTGGCCAGGTGGACTCTGTCCTTTCGTGGGAAAGAGGATTCAGAAGGGTGGATATCAGGGGGTCTGGCATGCACCATTGTGTTGTCTTTCAGTGTGTTAATGGAGTGGTGAGTGATATGATTATGAATATGTTTCCGGAGGCTGGTATTTCCCCTGCGTAGAGCCTGGCCACCGGCTCTATGCAGGGGTATATGGTTGACTTAGCCACCACCCTCTTGTAAGGGGGCTTGGGCTTTACATGCTTAGATGTATGTGTATCCATAGGCGAGTACTTTTGTGTTATGCTCTGGGTCTACATACATATACCAAAGGCTTTTTCCCCCTTACACGGGGGGTAGCCAAAAAGAAAAAGTTATAGAAATCACTCCCACCCATTTCATTTCCCATATATTCCACTCCCCTCCACCCTCCTCCCTCCCTTCTGTCTTGGCACCTCCTGGATGACGGGTCATCCCTGCATCCTGTCCACTGCCCTGGGTCAGAAGCAGTGTCGCAAGACACAGCACATCCACAGCAAGGCCACTTCATAAATTCGGCGACCTCCCCTCTCCGTCCCCTCATGCAGAAAAGGAGATGGGGAGAAATCCCTTTGGGCTGTGTCAAATTACCCCCCATCCCCCACCCACTCCCCCTCATGCATCACAGCCTCATCTATACACAAGCCTTCTCCATTCACCCCTATCTCCTGTCCTTCCTCTACAGACATTCCTCTCTTTTGTAAAGCCCCTTTCACCCCATCCATCCATCTCATCCTAGGACGCCCCCTCATATTCACTCCTTCCACCTCTGCCTTCCACACTTCTTTTACTAATCTTTCTTCACTCATTCTTTCCATGTGTCCAAACCATCCATATATTCTGGGTATACTGTGGAGAAATAACTTGTAAAAGATTTTTATAATGCAGATGAGAGTATTGCTCCATTGACCAGTCTTTTAGCCCTGTATATTTTATTGTTTTGGTTTACTTTGCACTGTTTGCCAGCCAAGATGTTTGTAACCCATTTCTTGTCGTTGTTGTGGATATCTGTCTCATTTATATTTTTTGGTAGTATGTGTCAGGGAGCATTATCAAATACCTTGTTGTCCACCATAACCATTCTCTTTGGTGATACTTTCTTGTTAAATCAGCTGAGGAAATAGAGCAGAAGCATACAATTAGGTAGCCTAACAAGGTCTTGCATACTGCAGAGAATTTTAAGGAAGACACATCAGCAAATTAATTTCCTGAGTTGGGGATAGCATAAACCCTATGTAACAGTGAAATGTGTGAGCAATTCTACTGAGAGCAATGCAGGATCAGAATTGGAGCAGGAAAATGGACCCTTGTCACTCAACATTGCCTGACACCAGAAAAACCAGAGATGAGGTAATTGTCCAAGATGATGATGTCCTGTCTGTGATTTCAGTTACAGACGTTAAGAGATTTCTGTCTGATGTAGAAACCATGGAGAACCAGGATATTCCGCAAGAGGACAGCCAAGGAAATGAGGCACAGCATTGATGACTGCTGGGTACTGGTAGCAGTTTCAACCCTCTCATCACCCCAAACTAGTCACCTTATTCCAGGTATGAGTAAAGAAATAAAAACATGCTGTTTTTATTTATTTATTAGTTTTATTCATACATAAATACATACATATACCAAGGCTTTTTCCCCCTTACAAGGGAGGTAGCCAAAAAGAAAAAGGCATAAAACCATTCCCACCCATTCCATCTCCAAATACACTCCACCCTCCCTGACATCTCAGCACCTTCCGGATGTTCAATTACTGATATTTTAATATGTGCAGTATGTGTTCTATTGGTCATTGTATCGACAATTTAAATTGGTTAGGATAGACTGGTGCTGTGTAATGTACCTTTAAGGGGCAGCACCAGTGACCAGGAAAGGATAAAGAATCTGATGGAGAAGACCCAGACACCTGGCTACACTTTCATGGACATAACAGTGCTCCTCCTCCCTCTGAACACAATTAACATGGGAAATCATACATGACTCCCCTCAGACCATTACCCAATAAAGATCACTACAAAACTAGAAGGAAAATTAAGCCTATATGCAAGAGAATATAAGCTACATAAAAGCAGGTTGGTACGAGTACACTGAGGAAAGAGAATAGAAATTATAAATCTTTATCATAAGTCAGTTCCCATCCATTGCTAGAGTGGCGGAAGAGATAGTGACCGTTCAGAAGGGCAGCAAGACTTGTTCTAAGATTACTTATACATCTCATCATTACTTTTGGCCCAGAACTATCAAAACTCTCATATGAAGAAAGATTGTTGAAATTTGAGTTGCCGACTCTGGAACAAAGAAGAGAAAGAGGTGACTTGTTGACCATCTAAAGAATTATGAAAGGCATGGAAGTCCTTGATAGAGAAGACTTACTAAATTGGGGTAAGAGAAACAAAAGAGGACATGGAAAGAAACACAAAAAGGATCTGAAAAAGAACAGCTTTCCCCTCAGAGTGGTGGATGTATGGAACACATATTAGACAAAAGAACAGTGTGTACAAAAATAATACAATAATTCAAGAGCAAGCTAGATATGGAGAGATACAAAGACGGTACACCACGAGCATAGCTCCCCTTCCCCTAAGATACTAGGTAAA
Organism: Oratosquilla oratoria; assembly: GCF_046742065.1. NCBI lineage: Eukaryota > Metazoa > Arthropoda > Malacostraca > Stomatopoda > Squillidae > Oratosquilla > Oratosquilla oratoria. Next base: position 9,259,206 of record NC_134786.1, read on the forward strand.
TACACGCCTGTTTCTGATGTGACTCTCTATCGACCCTGCCACATGCCTTCTCCAATTCTATGAAAGTCCAAAACCATCCTTTCCCCTTGCCAAAAATTCCTCTCAGGAAGTAAACCAGATAAAGAAAATAAAAAATTTGTGGAAAGTTGAATAGGTTAGACAAAAAAGGGAGTGTGGGGGCTCATAGTGCATAATGATACTACTAGTTACCTGGATTTTCACAAACTAGAAACCTGCAAAACCACAGTGGCTGGCATCAATCCTTGGGCCCTTCCACAGATCTTTCTAGGAAGAAATATTGAATTTTCTCCGTGTTGTATTGGTGTTGTGTTGTTCCTTTGTCATTGGCTCATAGTAGTAGTAGTAGTATTATGAGTAGTAATAGTATGAGTCATAGTAGTAGTAGTAGTAGAATGAGGAGGAGGAGGTTGTAAGCTCTCCTTATGTGAAAAGGTGAAGAGAATACAAAGGTAATAGAGAGAGAGATCTTGTGCCCAGTCCAGAGACAGTGTGTGTGATCTCCCGAGGGCTGCACCTGCCTATGGAGGTTAGGGTATCAACAGGTTTAAAGACGGGTAAATAGGAAATGGTTATGACAGAAGTCTTGCAGGACCACCATGTGCTGATACCTATGTTGCATGCTGGAAGAATATGCCAGTTAGCCAAACTGGCCCATTGGAAACATTTTGAAAACGGAATCACTTTTAAATGGTCTTTGCAGATTTCCCTTTTATGAAGTTAAGAAAGGATAGACATCCAGCTGTAGAGGTTTTCTCTTAGAAACGTGGTAGATTAGTCATAAATTAGACTATTTCAGACACCATGTGTAACAAAGTTCCCACTCCAGATGGTCATTGATGACAACACCACAAATAGTACAGATCACTTGTGTAGTAGACACAAGCAGCCTATGGTTTCACCCGTCGGGTGTGCCAAGTTCAGTGGAGTGTACATAGTTCTTTTAAAATGTTCTTTGGGGCTTCAAAGTGCAATTTATTCTTTACAGATTTGTTACATACAATTTGAATTTGCTAAAGTTGTGGAAATTTGTGTCATTTCATAATTTAGAAATGTAAAGAATTAACAATGTAAAAATGATAATCTTCTGTATTCATTATGTAGTACATAGTAAGGTTTACTCAGTCATGAGACCTGAGCCAACAAATCTGATTCAGTGGTCAAATTTGAGGCAGGGAAATACACTTGTAATTAAAATTTTACTTGTATACTTTCATGGTTTACAGGTTTAAGTAATTTAACCAATATGATCATAATTTATATTTCATTTCCAAAATAAATTTGGAAAATATATTTTCATTATTTTTTCCTATTATGTTACCATAAATGTGTCTCCCCATATTGAAAGAATGACTGAAGAGAGACCGTGGAAGGAAGAGATAGATGAAGTGAACTTGAGGAGAGATCCAAGAATGAAATGGATAAATGGGACCTTGTGTTTACCTAGTTGTATTATACGGGAAGGGAGCTATGCTCATGGTGACCCGTCTTTGTATCTTTCAGCATCAAGTTTTTTCTTAAAATCTTTGATATTATTTGCACCCACTGTTTATTTATCTTATTTATTCCAGGTATCCAGTACTGTATGTGGGAGCCTATTTTTTTTACAGGTCTCATCTATAGTAATCCTTTTTGAGTTTTTTGTGTCCTCTTGCTTTTTCATTGTCCCATTTTAATAAATCATTCCTATGTATGAGCAGGCAAGGGCAAGATAGGTGCGAGTTGAGAATGGTTATGAATTGATAATAAATTGATGCAGCCCAAAGGGTTTTCTTCTTGAAAACCTGATACTCGGACATGAGTGGGGTGCCGACAACGAAATAAATGAACAAAGAGGGAAGGTTGACATGTAAATACAGTAAAGTGATGGGGATAATTGGTTCAGATCCAGGGATGGCCCTTTATTTACAAAGAGCTAAGACAAAAGGGAAAACAAATAAGCGTGGGATGGGCAACTGGTGGTGAATGTCTTTGCTGGCTACCTCCCTTATAAGGGGGAGCCTTTTGGAAATGTGTATATATAAACACACACATGCACTAAAGAAAGAGTTACAGAAGAGACCTGAAAAAGAATAGTTTCCCACACAGAGTGATCGATATCTGGAACAAATTGAACAGTGAATGCCAGAACTATACACGATTTCAAGAAAAAAAATGGACGTGGAGAGATACGAAAACGGGTCACAACAAGCATAGTTCCCGTCCTGTAAAATACAACTAGGTAAATACACAAACACACATATATATATATATATATATATATATGTACATATATATGCAGAAAACCAGAAAGGAAAGTAATAGATTTTAGACCTAGTGCTTTCATCTATTCATTCACGTTTTTTACCAGCCTTTCACTCATTCTATCCACGTGCCTAGCCCATCCTAATAATCTTTCATCACCCCTATCTGCCAGTTCCCTTTCTACCCCTACTCTCGTCCTTGCCTTGATTTCTCACTTTATCCAACCTGGTAGCACCCACCATACTTCCCAGACATTCATCTCAAACTCATTAAAATTTCTCCTTTCTGCCTCTCAAATTCCTAGTCCTCACCCTATACTGTACAGTCAGAGACAATCACCCTGTCATGCAATTTTTTTTGCATCCATTCCCATGACACTTATCAATGCTCCAAGACATTTTCTTCCTTCCCTCACTCTAGTCTGCCTCCACCCACATTGCTCCTTATCCTGCCACATAAACTCAAAATCACCATCCCACTCCTATGGAAAGGGAAGTGAGAAATCCCTAGTAAAGCAAACCCATCAGTTGAGGCAAGGTGTAAGGCTGCCTCTCCAGGGTTGTTGGGAACCAACGAGGCATAGCCTGCAGCGGTTCCCATGAATTAAACTTGTGACCACCTGCTCATTGGTTCATTATGGTATTATCTGGGCTACCATTCAGCCCTGCCACAAATACTTAAATACCCAAAAACTTAAAAATATCAATTTCCTCCCTTTTTCCTCCAAGACTTGCTTCCAATTTGCTACCCCCCCCTCTCCCCTTGTACATCTCATCACCTTACTTTTACCCTCATTTACTTGTAACTTCTTCGTATCGCTTACCTTCCCAGACTCCATCATTAACTACCTTTGACCTTGTGACCCCATCATAAGCACAGTGTCATCTGCAAACAACAACTTGCTCCCCTCCCATTTTCCTTTGGTCTCCCCTTTATGTTCACTCCCTCAGCCTCTTTTACTAATCTTTCTTCACTCATTCTTTCCATGTGTCCAAACCATTCCAATACTCTTTCATCAACAGTTTCTCCCAACTCCCTTTTCACCCCTCTCTCCAGATTTTATTCAGACGAGAACTCTCTCCATGGGAATGGTTACTTGTAATATTGCAGCTGTAAGGGTATTCTTATTTTTTTTTTTCCATTTAGAGTTGCATGTTCCACTTGGTGTCATTTACTAATATTCAAATTTGTTCTGGTGGTCCATGGCAACTATGATTAGTGTTGCAATGAAGGTTTAGCTTTAAATAGGATTAATAAAGAACACATCAAAACTATAAAATATCTTTATTCTTAAATATTTGCTATAGTTATCTAGAGGATTTCAAAAAATCTGACTACAATCTATTGCTGACAAATATTAGAGAAAAAGTGGCAAGACCAATGTATGACAATTATTTTTATGAAATGCAATAACTTAAAACTTACAAAATCACTGCTCTTTGTTTGCTGTGAAAGAACACGAAGGCACTTGGCATAGTTGTAGCAGATCACCACTTGTTGAGAAGAGCGGTTGGTAGGCTGTACGCAATATGCTTAGCTCAAATTTTATTCCTTTTAAATCCCCGCTGCTTCTTTCCTCTTTTCTAACATCTCCTCTTTAAATCCCCTTACACATCATAAGTAAAGGCCTAAAAAAATGTAACAATTTTCTGACTAGGCTGCTTCTACAGTTTATCCTTACCAACAAACACTTTTTGTAACCAACCCACATATATCAGTTTGTTTTTGTTCTTAAAGATGATGATGATTACAGCAAGCTATGATACACAGCTAGAGTATAATAACAAACTCTAACTCTTGGCTCATTTTAATGATAACGGTAACACACACTGAAGGCACAACGTAACATTATTACTGGTGCACTCTTCTTCCTCCTCCTCTTCTGTACACAAATCAAGTAGTGTCATATGCTGGCACTAAAGAGACACAAGGAACAGTGCCAATTTGCAACACACAACTGCAACAAACTTTATATGTATGTCAACACTTGAATCATTATGATGAAAAAATGAATGTACATAGGTAAGATCATAATATAGACAATATCGCCAGTACAGTACATCACCAGCACATACAAACTAACCTAGCCTGAGACTAAGGTGTCTAAAGCTTATGTCCCAAGCTTTCCTTAAAAGAAAATATCTTTTCTAGGAACAACACAAAAGCATGATATCGTCTACAATAAAGAAAAAAAATAAAATGAAATAAAGAAAGAAATTGTATGCTCCTACTAATCACATTACAGACATATGCACCACCATGGCCAAACACTTTAGGTAACCACAAGCAGTACCTTGAGTACAGGATATTGGAGTATTAAAAGTAATGGATATTGATGGTAACAGGGTACAGGGCATAGAAAGATAATAGGTACTTCCTGGGAAGATAACAATTACTGGGTGAATTATGACATGACAATGGGAAACTGGATACAACAGGTATACAAGGTATTGGTACCTCTGCCTACTGTCTTTCCATTCCAGTAAAGACCTGAGAGGCAACATCATGACTGTTGCCATGGGTTTATTGATGGCATGTATTCTTGAAGGCCAGGCATGGTGGACTAAGGTAACTATCTTGGGCTTGGAGTAGTCGGAATCACCAACAGGCAGTGCTTCTCCATCACTTAGCCTTTCTATGGAGATTAGTCGCAGCACTCGCTCACCCAATTCTTAAGCAGGTCAACCAATGTCTTTGCAATCACATACTGTTAGCAGCGGCAGTAGCAGTAGCAGCAGCAGAGACAATGCAAGGAGTGAAACTGAGAAGGTGCCCATTGCTCTCATGCCAAGTGCATTTATAAGAAAATACTGTTTCAGAATATAGGAGCAAAAACATGGGACTGGCCATGGCATATAATCTTTACAATCATACTTATCATAATGTTTTTCAAGGAAACTAAACTGAAGAAATGATTTTGGTGAGAGGTACAGTGGTTCTTTCCTAAACACAATTGAGAATGTATTTACTAGTGTTGGATTTTCTGTGGAGAGGGGGATGAAAGCTATTTACACCAAAAATATATGAATCTTAACAACACCACCAGTAACTGCCCAGGGCTAAAAAAAGAAAATTCAATGTGTTTTACTACGCAACCTGGTGTTGCATGCATGCATACTCACACTCATACATAAACACAATGAACACTGGCAAATTGTGTGCAAAATACATACTCAATTTCTGGAGCAAATCAGGATGGTTGACCATACAGCCAAGCAGTGCAGCTTGTTACACTATATATACACAAACACACATGCACATAAACACATACACACTAAGTAAATACATCTCTACAAATACACACCCACACCTGTGTGCTCACTGTGTGTGTGTTTTTTCACTCAAATCTAAGGCAGAGACAAGTCTATTCACATCATAAGAGAACTAGAACTGGTACAGGATATTTGTATTCTTAAAAAAACTGGCACAGCTACTTTTTAATACCAAAACCATCAAGGAAGTCAACTGTACGTAAAATAAAAACTAAATTCCTCCCATTCATTCCAGACAAGAAAGCCAATCTAGACCCAATGTCTTCTTCAAAAGAGGAAACTTGGACAAAATTTCTTGTGTCATGATTAGAGTTAGCAAAGTAGTGAAAGCTGGGGAGTGTACCTGGATTTGCATACTCATAGAATGCCTCCATGAGATTCTATAACACTAACTGAACATTTCTGGTGTATGTCATTGTTTCAGGCAGTGTCAATTTATCGTTAATTGACAACCCTTCTCCACACACACACGGACATCTTCCCATCTCCCTTTCCTGATCAAGTGACTTCCTTTTTACCAATGGCCCCTTTACCCCATCTATCCCATTCCCAGACTTGAGGGAATGACAGATAATGGGATGGGCAGAGTGAAAGGGGCCTTGGGTAAATGGGGAACATCTGTTGAGTTGGGAAGGAGATGGCAAGAGATACGTTTCAGTAGAGAATGGTTGAACAGATGATAAATTGATACAGCTAATTGGGGTTTTTCCTTGTCTTTTCAACTCATGAGTGGACAAGAGGGAAGGGTTGTCATATAATGAAGGCAGTCTAAGTAAACCATCTGTGGCTGTTGGCCCCTACTGTGGTGCTGCATCTTGCTGCACTTTCTGACCCAGACAGTGGACAAGGGGCAGTGCAGGATTGTCCCTGCATCCACAAGGATCCAAGATACAAGAGAGAACAAACAAGTGTTGGATGGGTGAATGGTGGGAGCATCTCTTAACTGGCCTACAAGTCAGCGACTGAACATGTAGTCAATGTACTGATTACCACACCACATAAACTCTCCATAAAGAAAGTTATTTCTATTCTCTTGAGATGTTCTTGGATTGGTCCTCTGTTGTGTTCTGTAGATAATGTTCTTATATATTGCAATAATGTACTTGCATTGGTACCCCAGCAGTACATATTTTCTTTATGCAAACCTCTTCCCGGGGAGAAAGCTAGTGTACACGTGTATGCAAGCACATACACATGTAGACACACACACACACACACACATGTATACCAATTTCAACTTAATTCTTACATAACAGGGCAAACAGTCAATTGCACCCTTAGGAAAAAAAATAATAACTAAATAAAAATAAAATAATATCAGACTCTGAACCCTAGTTGTGTGTACATGTGTGATTATAAACATGTATACATATAAATATGATACACAAACAAAAATAAATTAATGTTCACATACACTATATATACACTGTATTTATATATATAAATATATATATCTCACACACATGCATGCACACACACACACAATAAAACCTAAGTCTGTAAATGTGTGGGTTAAAGCTATGCTGTTTCAGTTTGTCTAAAACTTCCCAATCTTACTATCACAGGTTCTTTAATATTATTTATTTCCTAATTTGCCTTCAAGTTAATGTACCAACCCCATATGTATGCATTAGGCTCAAATAAACCATAAATACAAGAAATGAGACATCCTTACACCATGGTACCCATCCTACAATGCAAGAATTAACACTTGAACCCCATTACTCTAGTTATATATGCTCCATTTTCAATTTCATGAGATTTGTCAAATTGTTGTTACTCAAGAATGTCCTGCTACTGGAAAGCACAAATATCAGCAAACCAAGTTTATGGAAAGATTAAGTTATACTGTACCAGTGTCTTGCTGCATTGCATTTGACCCAGGGCAGTTGGCAGATGCGGGGATGACCCATCATCCATGAAGAGCAGGGATGGAAAGTGGTGGTGGGAGTGAAATGGGTGGGAAGAGGTACTCTGTGCCTCTGACTTGGCTACCTCCCTTATAAGGGGGAAAAAAGCTCTCGGTATATAGATAGATAGTACCAGTTTTTATAAGGAATGATGAATATCTTGTTCACTTGACTGTATTTGATAACACTACCCAAAGTGGATCTATGCAGGATATGAGAAAACCAAAAACTTTCTAGTGGGTGATAAAATTACAAATTTCTGTATCCACATGTAACTGGATTAAAATTACTTTGGCCCAGGGGAAAAGTATACTACTGTAGAAGGGATGAATCCTGTTTATCTTCTACTAAAGCCTTGTGAAAAAACAGGGAGGGGGTAGTAGTTCAGAGTGCCCTGGTATTTAATTGAAATTGACTTTCCAAAACTTTATATTGTAATCCTAGTTACAAAAGGTTATGTAACAGCATATATCAGTCACCCATAGTTCCTATACTGCCATCGTGATAATAACAATATCAATAACAATTCTTAAATATTTTGTGCCATCATGACATCCAAATTTCTGAACAAATGAATACCAATTGAAGATTTTAATATTGAACACACACACACACGCATGCACAAACACTCGTACAAATATATAATGTATGTGTATATATAAATCAGTGTAATTTGTTGCTACTAAACATTTATGAAGCAAATCAAAGCCCTATGGCACATTACTGAAGCATCATCAAGTTATGTTATTAAAGTTGTGGTTCATGATGACTTCATGGAAGCAAAACCTTGTCACATCAAGGTAGCATCCCTCAAACATTAGGCCATTGTTAGAGGTTCAAACATCCTCTGTTGATGCTCCAGTTCTATTTGGACAGCTTGCTGATGACTCGAATCAAAGCCCCATTCTCATCCTTTAAACGCTGATTCTCTTGTCTCAACTGCTCCATCAACTGTGAAAGAAATATAATCTTTTTACACCTTGCAATCAATATAAAGAAGTTACAATTATCTTTCATGAAAATGATTTCCAGATAGGTCCTCTGCAACATTCCCATGTATGGTAATATTTGTTATCTCCAATATAAAAGTCATTACAACACCAAAGCCAACTAAACTCATGCTAGTTCTAAAGAATATCGCAAAATTATAGCACACAAATTAATCGAACATGCTAAAAATAAACGCAATGTAGAGTACTTCCTAACACTGCTTTTAAAAGACGCTTTAGCACACACCATACCTAGTAATCAGTTTTGTCAAGAAAAAACCATCAAAAAAGTAATATTAGCTCATTGAAAAAAGTCCATCTTCTGGTTTGTGAAAAATTTTCTGAATCGGCGCACAACCACTTATGAAAGGAAGGGGCACATATATATATATTAGGGTAAGAAAAGGTGGAAAAGTAAAATCAAGAAGGGAGAAGGTCAAGTTGACATGGGGAAAGAAAATGTAATTAGGTACTGTTTAAGCATTGGAAGAAGTGATGAAAATAACAATGAAATGGTGTTACATGAATAAAAAACACAGTGAAAAGCCCTAGTGTACAGCAATCAGCTTGAGGGAAAAAAAAAAAAAGTGGAGAAAACAATTGTGGCAGGGGTAAACATGGCATGGTACAAAGCCTGTGTGTATAGATGGTATACATAGTAAACAACAATTATGATAACATTGGTAAACACAGGTAAAAAGCATTTTATTGTGAGATGGAAAAAAGTGTGAGGACTAGGTTGATCAAACAGGAGGGGTTGTGTGGAAGTAAGCATAAAAAAAAATAATAATAATAAATAAAATTGCCTGACTCTGGTCAGGTGGGTCTTGATCATGCGCAGGGTTGGCCCATGCAGTGCAAACATCACACCCTAGTGTGCCTCGTGGCCCTACAGTTACCTATTTGGCAGCATTGGCTGCACTGGCCAGGTTACCCAGGTTGGTTGTGGCTGAATTGGTCAATTTCGACACAACCCGAGTCAGGGCCCGGTTCTCGGCTTTCAACTTTTCATTTTCAGCCTTTAGCTTTTGCAATTGCTGCAAGAAATGGGATGCACAGGTGAATGGGGATCATTAAGAAATGCATTCTGCAATGTTGGGCTGTGTGGCTCGCCATGCAATGTGAGGCTTCTACGTGGTGTGGTGTTCCTCTACTGTGCACGCGTTTGTTAAGAGGACAGAGGCTGGGATACACAAATTGGGAAGCCAGGTGCCAGAGTATGGGCTGTATTTCAAGTGCTAGAAAGCAACTGCAGTAGGGGAACAAGACAGGGGAAAGGTTCTGGTGAAGCCAAATGTTGGGGTCAGCTTGTCGTTTAAATGGGGGATTTTGCATCCAAAATACAAGCAGTCTGCATGTGAAGCATTGCAGCAAGGATGGAATGAAAAAAAGGCAAGGGCCAAGACTTCAAATCTTCTTAGTATTTTAAATTTGGATCTTTTTCCACAGTTCCGTCATTTTAGAAACCTAGATCCGATCCATTCACTGCATTTCAACTTCTTTATTCAACAATTGCAGCCAGTTTTAGATTTACACAAAAATAACACGTGGACCACAAGAGATTTAAAATAAAAAATGGACCATTATTCTGTCCATAGTAAAATTACTTCCATCACTGCTGCAGCAAAGTACAGCAGTTACCGTTTGTTCTTTCAAAAAGCAGACAAGCTAACTTGACCACTACTAATTATGTTGAAGTGCATGTGTGTGTGTTTACTAAGGTACATTTCTACTTGGTGTAAGAACTGCAGTCAACATGAAGAATGAACTACATAATATCTACTTATACTAACAGCTGAATTCACCAACCTGAAGTGGACTAAAAGGTAGAATAGAAAGTTTGACCTAACACGCTGGCTAATCTGTGACTTGTGACAACAACAATTAGCACTCCAAAGACAACTCACAAAACAGTATACGAATATAGTTGCCTCTTAGCTTTCACGGGGATTTCATGACAAAAAAAAATAATAATAATAATAAAATAATAATTATCTGAACTCTTCTTGCTCCTGGTTCCTCCTATCTATATAATCAAAGAACCCTTTACACTTTTATAAATGATCAAATTAGCTGGGGTATTGTCTACATGGTAACATGCAGTCAATACTTTTGGGAGAGTTTTTGGGTGCCCATGTGGACCAGAACTACATATCATTTGCCTATGAGAGTTCAAAATCTCTACTCATAAGGGAATCACAGTAATGTAGTAGCACATTAGTAAAATAAACTTTTATCCCACAGTCGGAAAAGAAGACACTAATGTCAAAAGTTCTGTATATTTCGATTACTAACTGTGAGCCTCTTCAGCAGAATGAATACGTAGAAGACGTATACATATATACAAACATGTGAGGTGAGAAAAAGGAACAAGGGAAGAGCTCAGGTTACCTGACCAACACTCCATGGGTCTTGTGAGTTTTTATCCCCTTGGAGTAAAAGAGGTAGTTGATTGACAGTTGAGGTGGTAATGCAGTCAGGTGACCATTGACCATTTGAAATATTAAAATTAGGGAAATATTTAATCAGGGAAGACTCGATTATTTTCCTTCTGAAACTACATTTTGACATACATTATTTCAGCATCATCCCAATTTATGCGATGATCTTTATTTGCAACTTTCATAATGTACAAGTCAAAATGTAGTTTCAGAAGGAAAATAACTGAGTCTTCCCTGATTAAATATTTCCCTAATTTTAATATTTGAAATGGTCAATGGTCACCTGACTGCATTACCACCTCAGCTGTCAATCAACTACTACCTCATTTACTCCAAGGGGACAAAAAACTCACAAGACCCGCAGAGCGTCAGTCACGTACCCTGAGCTCTTCCCTCGTTCCTTTTTCTCACCTCACATTTTTGTACATATGTCTTCTACTGTGTATTCATTCTTCTGAAGAGGATCACAGTTAGTGATCAAAATATAAAGAACTTTCGACATTAGTGTCTTCTTTCCCGACTGTGGGATAAAAGTTCATAAGGGAATGATGATACTTTTTTTTTTTTATCAATGTTGTTCCTCCTTCATGATGTTTCCTTGAACTTGTCCTTTGCCACTTCTATGACTCTCTTCCAGAAAAGAATTCTGCCACCACATTCTCATTCCTGCCATAAAAGGTGACTGAATGGGATAGTGTGAGGAGACCAGGGATCTTCCATTCTGTATTTTCCTCCTACAAAAATGTCAAGGCATAAGCCTGGCAGACTCTAACTTGAACCCTAACTGGGTCAGTAAATGTGTGAATGTGGTACAGATGTGAGTAAACATGAAGAGACTGGGGGTATATTTGTGTGAAGAGAGATGGATGTATCAGCATCGAGTCATAGTCAAGAGGAAAAGGTGAGTTTGAGTGTGGTGGGTTGTCATAAGTGGGTGAGGGAGGTGAATGCCACTGCTATTTAGTGGCATGATAGGAAAGTGCATGGAGTGGAGAGTTTAAGGATAATGAGGGTGGTGAAATTGGGATGGGAGATGTGCAATTCTGTGACTATATACAGGTCTCGTAGTAAGAAAAGTGATGAGGTAAGTCAATTTTTTTTTTTTTTTTTTTATCTGAACAAGTGTATTGAGTTTTGGGAGGAATATAAATGTAGTGATGTTGGGGTTCACAATGGTAGGGTAGGGGATGAGCCAACAGTAGTAGATTGGTTTGAGGTATCAGGTAAGAACTATACTACTGATAAGTTCTTGGAGATCCATTTAAAAAGAGAATTGATGATAGTGAGCACAATATTGGGGGGGTGACAAGCAAAGTTACATGTGGGAAAAGGTAGTTGAGAGAGCATTAATGGATTATGTAGTTGTACCAAAAGGGATGACTGGAAGATATGACATTAAAGTTCTCAGGGGATTGTCAGATCATTTTGTGGAAGAGAAATTGAGGGTGGACTAAAAAGGAGGTAGAGAAATGCTGAGGGTAAATAAATTAAATGAGAAGGAAAGAGACTACCAGAAGCTGGGAGAAGAGTGGGAGGTGGTGACCGATATGGAGGAAATAGGAGGAGTTGTTGTTGTTGTTGTTGTCGTCGTTCCCTAGACTGTCTGTCCGAGCAGTCCCGTCTCCCCAAGGAATGCCACTGCCGAAACTGGGTTTTCCCACAAATCCTTTATAGAGTGTATGTTGTGTTGTTTGCGTGCATGATTGTGTATAATGCAGTCTTCCATTATGTGTTGTATGGTATGGGGTGAAGTGTTACATCCTGGGCAGCTGTTCACAATGTGGTCATCCAGCCTCTTCTGATAGCTTAGAAGTGCTGGGTGGTGGCTGTACCGCAGGAGTAGAAGAATGAGGTTAGGGTAAGTAATGATGGACTAGGGATAAACCTGCTTTGGATATCAATCCTTATTATGGAGGTGCTGTGTCTTCCTGCATTGTTTCTGACCCAAGCAGTGGGTGGGGGACAGGGATTACCCTTCATCCATATGGAGCTAAAATAAAAGTGACTACAAATGTTGGGTAGGTGTGGGGTTGGGTGAAATTGCCTTTTTTGTGTGTGCTATTATTTATATATGGTAAAATTACACAAGTCCTACCATGGCTACTGGTCTGTAGAATCTTCCTCACTCCCCTGTTACCTTCAACATTGTCACCACTTTAAATAATGACAGATGGAAGAGAAAGGGGTCCACTGGTGGAGGAATTATGGAATGGGATTTCAACTGCCATCAATCAACCGACACTAACATAGCACAGTGGCTAGGCATAGGAGTGGAAGATCTTTATCATTTTCAGTATCCAATCTTCAAACCAAACCTATCATTTTTATTCCTTCCTACCTGAACCATGCAAGAAGAAAAATTCTTACCCAGCAATGTTTTCCGTTCATCCCTGGTGCACCTCTCCCATGGTATGTTTTACTCCAACTACAAACATTTTCCTTCATCTGATATCTTGACCATGCTATCACCCCTATTCACCTATCTTTTCTTTGGTCATCTTGCTCTTGCAAAGGCAAAGTAACCAAATTTTCACAACTGCCACCGAGTTACCCAGCAAATAGCCAAAAGAGAGTTGAGGGAGACAAATGACAAAAACTTCATTTCTATGTCACCTACGCTGTCACTAACGTAAACAACCAATATACATGTATGCCTACTTATGGCTCCTCTTTAATCAATCCATTTTTACATGCTACTGACAAGAAAGATGGCAAAAGCAGCAGCAGCTCCTTAACAACACCGATACCCTTCTCAGCGATTGTGTGCTGTCCATTTCCTCTTACCTTGAGTTCTTCCTCCATTTCTGACAATTTCCTCTCCAAGGCGCGCTTCTCCCGCTTGTCAGCTTCTGCCAATGCCAATCTTGTGTTGTTCTGTGCAAAAGACAGTTCACAATAAATACTATGTTTAATATATTACACATAATATGTGATAATCTTAAATAATGTACTGACCCAACCCCTGCCTCGGACTTGAGCAGCGGGCAGGGAACAGGGATTATCCTGTATCCACAAGGAGCTAAGACAGAATGGACAACAGATGGGTTTATGGAGAGATGTTGGTTGGGTGAATGTTATGACTCAACTACCCTGCTAACATGGGGAAAAGGCCCTTTTGGTATGTGTATGTAACAAAAGGCAATGAATTATCACTATGATCACCTATGAAAAGTGTTTCTGTATATGTCTTGTGCTTATTTAAAGCACAAGACACACATACAGAAACACTCTGGTACCTGGTTATCCCACCCCCCAACCCCAAAAAAGGGCTATAATAACAAGTACACATACACACCAAAGGCCTTTTTTCCTTCTTAAAGTATAATGTAGTGACTGAGTCAAAGAACACACCCACCTCACAACCATTCCAAAACCATTCATCAAGCCTCCCATCATACTACCTCATGAATGAAGGGTTATCCCTGTCCCCTGCTACATTGCCGGGGTCAACAGCAATGCAGTGGGGCACAGCACCTTCACAGTATGGTCTGACAGTCACAGTTGTTTTACCTCCAACACTTCAATATATGGGAACCTCCCTCCTCATGGGATCAATGATGGCTACCTCCTTGTGGTGGGTGGTCCTCCAAGATGGTCACTGGAACAGTCCATTTTTCAATACCTGGCAACCCCCTCATCTGCATCAGAGGGTGCAGCAACCCTGAGGGGCTGGAACTCTGTTTTTTGACTGGGCCCCACTATATTTCTCTTATTAACCACTTCGTCATCATGAGGTGCGAGTGGGAACATAAGGATGCTTGTGTCTGCATCTTGATTATATATATTTTTTTGTACATGAATTACTCCTGGATTCTGTGAACTGGTTTGATCATGTTTTCCAAGTCTATTATTACTCAGGAGTAAAAGAGAAAGAGTAATACAGCAGTGACAGTAGTGTGATGCATCATGCATATGGCAGCCAATGCTGCACACGAGAATTTGACTCGTACTGAAGTGGTTAACTTCAACTGTATTTTTCACCCCTTTTCGCATATGGAGAGTTGACAATTGGTTACTGCTCCTATTCTTCTACCATTTTCAGCTCATGACACAGTTCTCCACCAACACAACACAGACAACAGTCATAAGTTTCTTTCTAGCAAGACCTGTGAGAAGACCTGAAGGCTGTTACACAGTCATCAAAATAACACACAGACAAATGCAATTATTTTACCTTTTTGTTGTTATTGTCGAGGGTTGTTCTGGCTTCCTGAAGGTCAGTGTCAGATATACGTAGGCGTTCTAATAAACGCTTGTTTTCTCCTAGCTGTTCTTCATATAACTGAAAAATATTATGAAAAATAAGTATTTCATCTAAATAAAAAATTCTAGTGAATGTGTACAAATACATTTCTTCTGCATTGTTCTGCTACTCCTAAACCGTTGATCAGTCCCACACTAATACAACATTGATAACAGTCCAATGGTTCTTCCGTACAGGATTTACAGGAGGGCCCAAGGACTGTTGCCTGCCACTATGGGGATGCTAGGTTTCCAGTCAGTAAAACTCAAAATAATAAGAAAAATAATTCCTTAATTCTAACTATAGTTTTTTCCATCCTCTTCAATGTCCATAAACCTTTTCCTTTACCCCAAATTATGCACCCTTCTGGGTAGTTTGTTAACTCTTATCTCTCTCACTCCTACACACACCACACATCAGTGCCAATGCTTATTACCTTGTTCTCCTTAAGTTTTCTTAGCATTAGTGCATTTCCTAGTGTATGCCACCTATCCACCTAAAGGTAATGATCACGCTGTTTATCTGGCATCAAACCTTCCATGTACCATTACCCTCTGCCATTCCTACAACCACTATAACATGAATTCTTTGGTATACACGTACTTCATACCTGAAGGATATCACAAAAGCTTTCTATGCAAATGCATAAATTCCTGCAACAGCATAAAAAATATATGCCCCAACCTAACCCATAAACAAAGTTAAATCTAGAAATTAAGAGACAGACAGGATCCTCACAAGCAGAGCTTTTACTTTATTACAATTAGGTGAATTCACATCCACAACAACAGCTTATGTCAATGTAGGTGGTTTCCAATGGGCCAATTTAGAAATCATCAATTACCTACAGGAAAAACAAAATAACCTGACAAAGTGAGGCCGAGGCAATAAATCTGAAAATTATACACTAGGAGAATGGTAAAAGACTTCATTACAGCATGTCACCCCAAACATCAATGTTGTCTAATGCTGTAGACATAGATGATAGCAACCCACCTGTACTAAAGGACTGCTATGACTTGTGGAAATATATTAATTTTGGAGCATTCATGTTTAACAGAGAAGAATAAAATCAACATGTAGGTCCACCCACGGGATCTTTTCATGCGGTAATAGCCAACTTGTATATGAACAACTAACTGATGAATATATCAAGACCATAGGCAGAGGCACAAAATAGGGGATCTAGTGGAGTAATGGATTTGGTGCTCTCTCTTGAAGAGCTTACTTTGTGATCTGGGTGTAAACGTGTTTTTGTGTGGTAAAGTTTGTTGGTTATGTGGAGGATTGATTTTGGTGGTATCCCTTGGAAAGTGTGTTTTGTGAAATGGGTGTAAACATGTTTTTGTGTAGTACAGTTCGTAGGTTATTTGGAGGATTTATTTTAATGGTACTGTATCTCTTGGAGAGCTTGTTTTGTGATCTAGAAGTGAATTGGTTTTTGTGTGATACAGGTGGTAGGTTGTTGAATGTATGTGTGTAGTATGCAGCTTTTATGTTCTACTGGTTGTGCTTGTTGTAACGAGACAGGCAAGTGGGGTTATGCGCTCTAGCATGGAATTGTGTGCATCATTTCCATCTAACGTCTTGTATGGAGAATTTTGGTTTCAGCATGCAGGTGTTCAATTTGGGTGGTTTTAGTGAATCCTGTATGGTTTGTAAAACATGTCTTTGTTTTGCTGATTGTTGGGAACCAAGCTGTGGAAGTGCAGTTGAGTGTGGTTGTAATTCGATGGTCTATAGAATAAAACTAAATATTACTTCTGCTGCCCAAAGGAGATTCTTCCAACTTATTTTAGCATGCTAATTTTCTTTTTAATGAGACCTAATGTTTTGGGATCTTTTCTAATGGATTTTTTTTTTTTTTTTTAACTTCTAATCATGATTGGGGCGAGGAAAGTAACACATATTTCACACATGCTCCTAGATAAAAATACATCCTGTGTACAAAGATAAATACTGTTAAATAACAACTACGAAGAAATGCTTACTTTCTTATAATCTATGTCTCCATTTTCGGGCCCTATGCTGGAGGCTCGCGAAGACGGCCGGCTGTTGACAGAGGTGCCCAGTGACGTTGTGGACGAGCCCTTGGTGACATCGCAGCGGTCGCTCACGGACTGTTGGGAAAAGAAAGGACAAGTTCAATAAAAAGGTCAAAATTGGGAAAAATACAATCGAGTTCAAGGTCAATGGAGAGAGGGAAGGTATTTGGCAGACATGATAGTGATAAAACAGGGAAGTTAGGGTAGTCTATGCATGGGAATAGATGCTGAAGTATTGACATAAGAATGAAAGACTACACGAGACCATAAGGCCTACACTAGGCAATTCTGATGGACAGAAATGCTAGTGAAGAGGTTTCTAAAGTGGAGACAGCAAGGACGAGTCAAGAAAGAGGTGCCACACTCTCAGTAATGGGACAAATGGATTTTATATAAATTCTTATGCTAATCACTCAATCAACCCCTCAATCTGTTGTCCAGGACCTCTCTTGCTGACCCATGGTCCTGAAGAACCTAGCCACAACACAGAATAATCAATGCAGAAGCAAAACACTTCCTTTGTGTCATGTCACTTTTTACACATGACATGCCATGCCATGGAAAACCTTTTAGTTACATCAAATCATATGCTTGTAGGGACAAATAAATCCCCCAGCCAGGACAGAGGACCTTGTTCAGTCATGTCCCTAAAAATGCTCATGTTAGTAAGGAAAACACCACAGGTTAAGTATATAATATCAGGAACTGGAGTGGGAGCTGGGGGAGGGGGGGATGTTAATGATGCATGAAGCCTGTGCATCTCCTCCCCCACCCCCCCCAAACACCTGAGGGCATCTCATGACTGACTTTTGACCATCTACCCCCTCCACTTCGGTAACGCCTCTTACAGAAACGATTCTGGGGACCAATCCCGGACAAGTCTATTCACCAAGGGTCAAACTCTGGACTCTACGGGGTCTCGATCCACCGAGACATTTTTTGTTCAGCGTCCCAGCGACTTTATATGCGTTTTAATACAGATGGCAGGGGTCCATCTTGTACACTTACTCTGCTTTGTATATTGTCTGCCACAAATCATCTTATTCAACTGAGGACACACATACATACATACATACATACACACACACACAGTTTTCCATATAGATGCATAAATATTTGGAGTAATAATACGAGTATAAGAACATAAGAATGAAGGATACTGCAAGAGACCATAAGGCCTCCACTAGGCAGTTCCATGTTCATTACCACCTATCATCCCCATCTATAAAGTTGTCTAACCTTTTCTTAAAACAACCAATAGTTTCAGTACTCAGTACTACATGGTTACTAAGTCCAGCCCAAGCTGGAGCAATACACGAGTTCAAATCTAAATATGATAATTGGAAATAAAGGATATAGATTAAGTTGGAACTGTCCATGAATTTAAGGCTAGGCGAGATAGATTGGACACTGGATCCAACAAGTGTTAAAGCCTTTCCCGTATGCTACAATTAGGTAAACACACACACAATATAAATATGATCATTAGAAATCAGATATATATATCAAGTTGGAACTGTACATAAATTTGAGTCTAGGTATGTTAGGAAATTGGAGAATAGGAGACGGGACCCGACGAGCGTTGCTCCTTTACTGTTTGCTACAATTAGGTAGATACACACACACACACACGGGATACCACGAGCATAGCTCCCCTTCCCGTAAAATACAACTGGGTAAATACACACACATACAGTCTCGAATAACCTGCAGACGGCGACGATCGTCCTCACACTTTTCCTGGTTGGCGCCAGGTGATCTTATTCCACTGAGGACAAGGGGGAGGGGGAGACACTCCCCCGCCGTCCAAGGTCTAACCTCAACTTCCTCCCTCCCTCCCTCCCAAGAAGAAGGTAAATCCGACTCCGCTTAGGTCGACCTGGGGTGAATCTCAAAGGATACAGACTACCACTAGCCCTGATTACCCTAGCACTGGGGGCAAAGGCGGCTTCGGCCTTGGCTAAGCTCCTCCTGGGAGAGGTCGTCCTCCACGAGGTCTAGTGTGTGGTGATTCGTCGAGGAACCCACGTCTTCGTCAGGCATCTCAACGAAGTGCAGCCCTGTCGAGAACTACGTCATGTGTCACGGATCTATTGATTGGCTGAACGAGAACGACCGCCTCCCATTCCCCCAATCAGCCAAGGCGCCCCCACCCGCATCCACGTCACGGTGCGATGCGCTTCTCTCTCTCTCTCTCTCTCCCTAATGCAACCAGACATGAATGTATTCTCTTAAGGGGCCGACCACTGACCCTGAAGGGCTCATCACACTGGGCTATTTTTCCTCCGATGATCAGCAGATCTGATCACATGAAGAATCGTCACCCCAGACTTCGAAAGGGTGACGATTCTTCATGTGGGCCATCCTGGGTTTACGATTCTTCGATTGTGTAAGTTTATGACAATAAGCATAACCCTCATTCACCCTAACCTAATCTTTATTCCACTGCTGATATTCGGTGTACCGGGGTGACACTTCTTGAGGTGGGATCTCATGGGGTGAAGGTTCTTCATGTGGGGGTTCTGGGGTGACAATTCTTCATGTGACCCAGCAGATGTGTAGCCCGCAGGAATCTGATATGCTGGAGGGAAATGATTTCACACCAGTTTATCAAATGATATTCTAGGTATTTTTGTTGAGAAAACAAAATAGTTTGCCATGGTGATTTGACGGCGGAAAAAGTGATGGAGGTTGGCGTTACCGCCGATTAATTGGAGGTTGGAGGGAAAATAGCCCAGTGTGACAACGCCTAAGGTGGAGCGTGCATGCGTTTTTTTTTTTTTTTTTTTTTTTTTTTCCCCTCGATCGACGACCAGGAAGACCACGGAAAAGATGGTGTGACACCATCAATGAAGCGCTTAGGAATAGAGGATCCTCTCTCCAACAACAAGTACTACAAGAGAGACGGTATAAGACTGGAGGAGGCTGACGCAGACTGACGGTCTACATAAGACCTACCAGGCGGATGGTGAGAAAGGAACCGAATAAAACTGACGAACGCCTGTCATAAATGAATCTTCTGTGGACATCACAGCGATACGAGGACCAAAGGGACAACTCTCCCCACTCCAATTATATACACCCATTCCAAAGTCTTGCCACTCTCCCTCGTTCCCCCCCACCACCACTGCTTGTTCGTGCCCAACCCAACGAACTGTTGGGATTCCCCCCAGATGAATAAAATCGCCTAGCGGCAGCCATTACAGGTGTTCTAAACGACATTCCCCAAACCAATGGGGTTCAGGATAATATCCCGTCAATACAGAACACACACGTACGACCGGATTACAACAAGCCTCGTATGCTTGCCTGCTCTTTCCCTAACCTGAGATTGCTAAAACAAATTTTAGTTGCTGGGAAAATTTTGTTCCTTGATGTTATGTTGCAGTTGTGGTCCTAAACAGCTGAGGTATAGTGGGTTCTACACTACCTAGACCTGACTACATGTGCTGATACTTGAAGAATAAAAAAAAGAAAATAAAAAAAAAAGGGGGGAGGGGGGTACTTTGTTTCTTCCGTGTTTAAACAATGTTGCACACGTGACCAGCAATTACTATAAACTGACACTAGAAAAAAATTATATTGTGGTGCTATTCATCCTTCGCGGTCCAACTCGACTGTCGGCGAACTTTAGAACCCGCGTGTGCAAACCTGCTGGGGGACTCGCGACGTCCAAACATTTCGACAGCGTTTTATCTTATCTCTCCCGCCGCCTCCTCCTCCTCCTCCTCCACTACCCTCGCATTTCCATGTCCTCATTTTCCTTCTCCTCACCCCCACCACATCCTCCCCCCATCCTAACCTCCAGCGCTCTGCAGATAACTACTGTATTGCCCCTCCTCCTCTTCTCCAACTCCCCCCCACCATGTTCTCTACCCCAACTTTAACCCCCACATCCCCCACTGCACCCACAATACCCTCTTCTATCCTCTCGTTTTAAGCCCCATGCTTCCCCCCCCTATTCCTCTACGGTAAATGGTTCCCTTTGGGGGTTAGGATTAAAGCTACCAATTATGTACCTCAGGGGCTTTGTTAAAATTATCTATAGGAGACAAAGATCTATGGGTGAACATGTTGGAAACCTAAGGCAAAGTCTTCTCTGACTACCCCCCCCCATACATACACACACACACACATATCCCAATGACTACCTTCCCCGTCCACCCATCTTCCCTTCCTTATCTACCTCGCATTCCCTCCCTCTCCTCTACTCTCCCCTGCCCTCCCTCCCTCGGCCGTCGAACTTTCTCCTCCCGGTTGCCTTTCACCGACCAACCAATCAAAGGTGGTCTCTCCCTGAAGCGCCGTGTGGTTGCCTCCGCTCCAGCATTTGCATAAAGTGCGTTGTTCACCGCGCATGCGCGAGCAACACGTTGTTAGCTTCTATTACCACCATCCGTTTTCTTAATACATCCGCCTTCGTAAGCACCGCAGCTGCGGGCCGAGACACTCTCCTGCTGTTCCACAAGTCACTTGTTCGTACCGTTGGTGTCCGATCGAAGGAACAACAGACACACAGATTCGCGAGGCCACGGTGGGGGCAAACATGACGAGGTTGAACGGTTAACAAGAACGAGGTAAAACACGAATGAATGGACGGGTGAATCGCAAACATACCTATCCTCGGCTGAGTGACGGTAATAGAGGCGATTACGGGCGTTGAGAGAGAAGGGAGGGAGAAACGAGGACATGGTGGCCAGGACTCGAGTCTTGCCTCGAGGGCTGGCCGGGGCGGAGGAAGAATGTTGTACAGAGTAATGTTTACTACGAGAGTATGGGTGTGCCCGGCAGAGTACACCCAGGATCGGCGCTCGCTTGCGCAAACAAATCCGAGGGAACAAAACTCAACAAGATGAGCTTGGCTGTGATCAAACGAGATAATGGTTAGAGGGAGAGAGGAAGAGGAGAGGGAGAGAGGAAGGAGAGGGAGAGAGATGAGGAAGAAAGAAAAGACTCGCTGAAACCCACGAAGGAGAGAGAGAAAAAAAAAGGAAGAAGAAGAAGAAGCTCGATTAATCCATTAATAAGTGACGCCCTCCACGCGGCACGCCAACCGCCGTCTGCTTTTATTTAAGCGAGGAGTCTGTTCACACGTTAGCGTCGCCCCGTCCACCGCCCCCATGGCGAAGCAAACAATTCGTCCTCCGTACTCGCATGTGGGCTTCGTTACCGAGTACCACCACAGTCTTTACGTCCACCATTTACGACTCGACCAACTCTGGTTCGTTAACGACTTCTTCCATATAAGGAAATGGTCGTCTATGTAGTCTATACTTTAGGGACTTTGGTCACACCCTTATGGACCCGAGTCACGCATTTTTTTTAATGACTTTTAAGACTATAACACATACTCTAAGAATGCAGACCATTTTCCAATTCTACCATCTGTTACCCTCCTTGAAGGCCAGAGTACGATAGATGAAGTCATTCTTCTAAACCACCCACTCCCTTTCAGAAATGGTATTGTAAACTATCCCAGCCGATTCCACCATCGTAATGGTCATATTAGGATTGAAACGAGTCTATAAGAGCGGATTTCCGAAGATCGCCAAGAAGCACAGCCAGTCCTCATGCATCGGCGGAACATCATAGTAGTCAAACACTGTTTCAAGATAGTAGCTTCTTAGATCTGATTATTGCGTACATACTCACGGTTTCTGTTGAAAAAATGGCGCAGATTATAAACGAATCTGAAGAAGAATTAGACAGTGGAGTTCGTTCATTATCCATATATTTTCGAGCCCATAATACGACGCCAAACGTCAAAAGATGATCAAGAAATGAGTGACCATGGCAAAGTCGATCTTCTTGAGGGTGAAAATGGAAAGTCCGACCACAGTAGAAGAAAGTGGGGACGATCAGGAAGAGGAAAACCAGGGCTACAGAGCAGAAAGATTAGGAAATACTGAAGGTTTGTCTAGGGATAGGTTAACCTAATCAACGAATTGGTGCTGTGGCCACTCCCCAACCCACTGCTCCCCCACCCGGGGGGGGGGGGTTTCCATGCGGTCATTGGCAGTCTATTCAGTCTCAAGGTCTATCACAGGGCCTAGCATTGGTGTAGGCTGTCTTGCATATTTTACGAATCTGAGATTATGAATATTCCTTAAATGTGCAACACCAATAATGAATTCATAATTGGGAGCACAGGCAACAAATTCATTAGATGCATATATCATGAACCTAATGAAACCTTTTTATGAGTAACGTGTGCATGGTAAATGGATTCGTTATCAGTGTTCAATTATGAATTAATTTTTGGTGCTGCGCATTTTATGAATATTCGTAAAATCTGCAGATTCACAAAACGGGCGTTACATTGGTCTATGGTCTATATACAATTATTGTGACTGCTCCAGCAAAAGGGAAATGAGTGCTACTTTAGCCTGCTCCTGGTCGTTTACACATCGACGTGCGGCCTACCTGTACTTTTACACTTTAGCGTGCGGTCTACCTAGCCTCATTATACTGCAGCCCACCGTGTATTGTACATGGAATTTTACCACGCTCCTTCAAAAAGAAACATGTAATCACGAGCGCATGCACGCACGTGGGAACATTTGGGAAAAGAGTAAAGGACGTCAAGAAATGCAGTTCTCCATGCAACTGCATTGCAACCTAATCCAACCTAAAACCATACACGGTTTCGAAGCTAAATAAGACAGATGGAGAATACGAGGCGAGCGTCCACAAGTATGGCTATTTTCCTGTATAAAAATGGGAAAATACAATTAAGTTGACACACACACACACACACGCTACAACCACGAACTCGAGACGACGCGAGGCTCACATGATCCAGCTGCAGTTCAGCTTTCGCGAGCCAGTACAGAGTTCAACTCTCTCTGCTTTTCTCTCTCTCTCTCTCTCTCTCTCTCTGGTTCGTCGTACAATCGGTTCTCGTTTCCCGAAGTAGTTGTGACCCCGACCATCATAATGAAGGCCATTTCCCTTAACACCGTGGCACGTGTGTTATGTGGCGTGTGCACGAGATTGCGCGATTCACCATGGTCTTGGATCACGTGTTGGACTCGTGATCGGCAGTTATTATCCTCCCGGATGAGAGCCGAGCTCGTAGGACCAATCTATTGGTAATACCGTCACCTTACACGCACACACACACACACCCAACTCCCCACCCACGAGAGTTGGAGTACCCGCAGCGGAGCGATACTAAAATTATTTGAGCCCTGGGCAGGATTCGAACCAGGACCGTTTAGTGGCAGGCGAGAACTTTAACCACTGCGCCACGGTGTGTATGTGGTGTGTGTGAGATTGTGTGTGTATGTGGTGTGTGTGTGATGCATGTTTGTGTGTGTGTGTGTGTATGTGATGCGTGTGTGTGTGTGTGTGTGTGCGTATTATTATTATTATTATTATTATTATTATTATTATTATTATTTTTTTTTTTTTTTTTTTTTTTTTTTAACTTCTTGGCGAGTCTAGCGTGTGGTCTTGGACGCTAACACGATCCTGATCCTTTCGAACGACGCCCGTCCCGTCCGATTTTACACCTGGGTGGAGGAACCCATCGCCCCCGAGTGAGTGCGATCGTCAGAGGAAAACACTAAAGAGTAAAGGAAGTTGTCTCACTGAGCTTCCACGGGATTTACCAGCCCCGGGTGAGACTTCATTAGAGTGAAAACTACTTTGGTTACAATATTCTATTTTCCAAATCTCGAAATGTCAAATTACCTTTCCGTCATATACAGCATAGCCGAATGGTAAACTAAGAAATTGTAATGCCAGACACGCTGTTGAAATGTTCTTCGAGAAGTCTTGATTTCTGTAAAAGAATCTAGAATTCTGTGAGCGAAGTCATATTTTATTTATTCAAATGGAGGCTGGGGCTGTGGAAGGAAATGTAGCCGTAAGATCGTAGCCACACTGACAGAATTACATTCCACCCGTTGATTTCTCCTCTGTGTTAAAAGGTGGACAGTTAACGTATATGGATAGGTACACAAGTATATTAAACGTGTGTTTGTGTGCCTGGATAATTCATGGCCGATAACCAGTTTCCAACGAAGAGGTCGTGATGCCAGAGATGTATTTGGAAAGTAGCTAACAATAAAGTTAAGTGCTGAGCATTTTTTTTTTTTTAATATTGGTCTCCATTTATAAAAGAAGGGTGCCACAAAAGTTCCTAACATATAGTTATTTCAAAAGACTTGTACAGACAATATCTTGTGTGGTCTGTGGGTGCGTTTACTTCGTTACAACAGGGTTAGTGTTATGCTCGTGAGGTCCCGTGTCTCTATCTCCATTCAACAAAGTTCACCTTGGATTCGTTAACGTTGTTGGCTTAGGTTGATTCTATTTTGTTTCTTTTTTTCTTCTTTTTACAAATTGACCCATCTAAGCGGAAAGATTAGCATCTAAACATATTTTGAGTAATTTTTTTCTACTTATTTTACTGTTAGCTCGCTGTTCTTTGATCTCATGCCAGCAGATATACTGCACTTTCTATTTCTTTTTCCGATCTAAAAACATAATTATCACGCCCTGTCTCTTCACTTTCCCCAAGTGGAAAGTCCCAGGTTTTTGTTATCTCTCCTACGTTTTACCAGTCAGTCCTTGAACCACCTTGGCTACTGTTTACTGGAGTGGTCGACGAATGGAATAGACTTGGTAACCATATAGTAGCGAGCGCTGAAATTATCAGTTGTTTTAAGAAACGATTAGACAACTTTATGGATGGGATGAAGACAGGTGGTCATGGATATGGAACTGCCTAGTGTAGGCCTTATGATCTTTTGCTGTCTCCTTCATTCTTGTGTTCTTATGTTACATCCTATCCTTCTGTCGGTGTAGTAAACACAATGCTGCTGCATATCCCTGTCTGGGGAGGATCAGATTAGTTTTCTTCGCCAAGTTCTCATCTAGGTCATGATTTGCTTTTCGTATGTCCATTCGCAATTTGCAAGTCTCCCATTACACTCCGCATACGAATAATAATCCCATATAATTTGTTAATTAATATATCTCCCAGTCTGTAGCTTCTCATAGGTCTCTCTCTCTCTCTCTCTCTCTCTCTCCCCTTTTCCAAGTTTATGCATTCCATTGTATCAGATTACATCTTCGACTTGTGTCTCCATTCACAACCCTTATTTAGGTCTTCCAGTATCAATTTACAACTCTCTTCACCTCTCACGCTTTCCATGACCTTGGCGTCACATGCAAACAAATTTGCGTAGCTGATCCATCACACCATTGATGCTAATAAGAACACGGGTACGTGTGTTCACTTATGCAAAGTAGACCACTTGGAAAAAAGAAACTAACGAAGCAAAGCGCTTTCGTATATTACATCTTCAGTGCATCATTGATATACAGGAACATTTCTGGTGCCCGAGCCGAACACTGTGGTACTTCTGTCACTTTGACTCCAATTCAACATATTTTACTACTATTTGTACACGTCTTCTTTAGAATATTCCATCCATTTCAGTGTCCACTTGATATCTTTTTACGTTTCAAAGTTCCGCACTATTTCTTGTGCAACAAATTGTCGAAAGAATTTTCTAAATCCAGGTATACACAATCCACCCAACCCTCACATCAACCACTCTCGCATAAAACCTTAACAGATTGGTTACACAAGACTTTCCTCTCGGGACTCCAAATTCATTGTAAACCAATTTTCTCCTTTTCCCTTTCAAGTAATTCGTACATATATCAAAGTGCCCCCACACCTTGACTACTGTGGAGACCAAGAACACTGGGCTATAGTTCGACGGATCTTTCTCGATTTCTCCTCTGAATAGTTCGACGGAACTTTCCTCTCTTACAGAACGATAGTCCCCTGCAGTGTTTCATCCGCTAATCGATTTCTACGTTAGTATCCAACCTGAGATCCCGTCTAAACTTGAGATCTTTCTCACATCCACGTACTCGAGAGGTTTACTCACATCTCGGAGTTCCATTTTTGTTGTTACAAAGTTAAAGACACTTTCCTCTTCTTCACTTTTTTTCTCTCCCAAAATCCTCCTCGGCGAATCCTGACTGGAAATATCTATTCGTTGATTCAGCTTATTTGCTTGTTTTTTTTTCCCCATGTACTACCCTTCTATCTCCAATTTCAGTACACCATCTTTGTCACTTCAGCTTACCAACAAATCTGCAGAACAGCTTAGAACAACTGATCTTTACACATTAATCACACTTTTGAAACCATTTTCCTTTGTGAGTATTATATTCATTTTTGGCTCTAGTATTCTTTATTTTTCCTGCCACCTGCGTGTGTGTGTGTAAGAAAGCGCGTGTTCATGTGTGCATGTGTGCGCGCGTGTACGTGTGTGTGTGTGTGTGTGTGTGTGTGTGTGTGTGTGTGTGTGTGTGTGTGTGTGTGTGTGTGTGTGTGTGTGTGTGTGTGTTCTAGTGATGAAGTAACGGCAGCCTGGCAAGCAAGCAAGATACCCGTGGTGGGTGAGAGAGGGACGTTTCGCTTTCAGACTCCACTCTGCATGACCGACTCGGGGTCACCAACATTGCACAAGACCTGTGTGTGTATGTGTGTGTGTGTGTGTGTGTGTGTGTGTGTGCGTGTGCGCGAACGCACGCATGTGCCAACAGGCATTTAAAAGAAATTATGCATCCATGCACGACCTTATGTATGTGGGTACATGCATGCATGCATGCATGCGTTTCGGTACTCAGTTTGTTAAATGCATGTACATATATGGGTTGGTGTAATCATGCGCCTGTGTATGTGTGTGTAGCTCATGTGCCAGTGTGTGTGCGTGTGTGTGTATGTAGTTCATGTACCTGTGTTCATCTTTGTATATATATATGTGTGTGTGTGTGTGTATTTACTTAGTTATATTTTACGGGATGGGGAGCTATGCTCGTGGTGATACTGTGTGTGTGTGTGTGTGTGTGTGTGTGTGTGTGTGTGTGTGTGTGTGTGTGTGTGTGTGTGTGTGTGTGTGTGTGTGTGTGTGTGTGTGTGTGTGTGCGCGCACGTGTGTGTGTGTGTTTAGTACGCGCGCTTTCACACTAAGGGTGAGGTGGTGGTGAGAGTGAAGGTGGCGGGGGGAGCACCTGAAGGTGTTAAGCCTGAGAGGGCCGTCGACGCGGGGCGGTCAACCGATCCGCGAGGACTAAGCCTCGAGGCCACCACAGCGCAGGTCTCGCCCCGACCGCAGGAGGGCCTCCCTAAGCCCCCCCCCCTTTCCTCCCTTCCCCCTGCTTGCTTCGCATCCACACAGCACCAGCAAGCGGACCAGCAGAGCCAGCATCACTACCAGTCATTATTTATTATTTTTATCTATTTATCAATATTGTATATATTTCGCGTCCGACCTAGTTATGGACCAAAAGGTCTCCTGTCGGCATGCTCCTCTTCCTTTGTAATCCCTTTGTAGGAACACACACACACACACACACACCGCTCCCTCCCCTGCCTTCTCCCGTAGCAGCTTCTGCACTTCGCACCGACCTCGAGGCATAACCGAAGGGTGACCTGGATCCCCTTCGGCCACAAAGCCTCACCCTCGAAGGGGGCGTGCCCTTAGAATGCCCGAGGGAGGAACTAGGGAGGGGCACCTCGCACGGGTGAAGCGGGGTTCCCTCCTGAAGGAGTTGGGAGTCCCAACACTTCTCCTCCTCCAGAGACCTCGTGAGTCGACAGAATAAAGCTCATGAAGTGTACGATCCGGATGAAGATGTCATGACATCACTACCAATTCTACGTGGTCCTCTGACAACACTGCTAACTCCACTGTCCCGTTCACTAATGCCTGCCAACCCGTCTGATCCCTCTTCTCACACTCACTCACTCACTCACTCACTCACACACACACACACACACACACACACACACACACACACACACACACACACACACACACACACCTACCTCGTGGCGCTGTGGTTAGACTTCTCGCCTGCCACTAAGGCGCTCCGGGTTCGATTCCCGCCCAGGGCTCAAATAATTTCAGTATCGCTGCGCTGCGGGGTGTTACTCCAACTCGTGGGCGGGGAGTTGGTGTGTGTGCGTGTAAGGTCGCATTATTACCGATAGATCGGTCATACGAACTCTGAACTCTCATCCGGAGGTTAATAACTGTCGATCACGAGTCCAACACGTGATCAAAGACCATGGTGAATCACACACATACTTTGGTAACTGTCACCCCCAATTTCCCCTTTGACAACAGTTCCAGTAGGGGTTGTTGGCAATCCACACTGGCCCTTTTGGACAACACTGTCCACCACACTTCAAACTCTGACAACATATGCCAAGTCCATTCACACCTTTAAGAAGTCATCCCAATTCCACCTTTGACAACAAGTCATCCCAACTTGCCCTTTAACAACGCTGCCAACACTGCCCCCAGCCCATGTTACCCCTTTGACAACACTGCCCCCAGCGCATTTTACCCCATTTGACAACTCCTGCCCGCCTCCCGAAGAAGGAGAGTCACATTGAAAGGTTCTTCTTTACTCCCTAACCCCGCGCACGACGCTGCTATACCTCCAAATCTGTTACACAACCACCACCATCAGGAAAGTTGGCCTCCTCCATCCATCCTCCCGCCCTCCTTCATCCTCGTCCTTAAATCACGCCCGTCGTTGCCGCCGCCACCACCACCCATTCATTGACAAACGCTATCAGCATCACTACCACCACCACCACCGTGGCCTTGACCACCACCAACACCACTTCCACAACATTTACCACCATCACCACCACCACTGCGCCCACCACCACCACCAGTGCTGCTGCTGCTATGACGACAACGCCCGGCCGCCCATCCAGGCTGCTGGTACAGCAACCACGCCCGCGACCAATCCCGGAAGGGTACTGTACTCCACCTCCAGCAGCAGCAGCAGCGGGCAAGGGATCACCTGTCGTAGGGGTGCCCCGCCCTCCCTCCCGTCCGCTCACCGCCGCCCTTATGGGGGGAGGGAGAGAGAGAGAGAGAGAGGGGGGGGGCTCCGACCCAAGAGGTAACGAAGGAAGGCGATGGGAAGAGGAGGAAGAAGAGAAGGATGGGGAAGAAGAGGGGGAGGAGGAAGATGGAGAAGAGTCCACATTTCTGTATCCATCATTTCGTACTGCACAGAACGTATACATATGTACTGATAAACAAACACACACAACTTGCAAAACATATGAATATTATGATGTAATGTCTGGGAATACGTTATTTAATTTTTATACCTATGTGCACGTTTCACTAGTTCAATATTCTTTTTTTTTTCCTGCATCAGGCATCGTTATGAGCCTCAGGTGAAGGCTCCAGCAGGCACCAGCGACTCTTTCCTTCCTCCAAATCGGTCAAGTCCCGCAACGAACGAAGGAAGGAAGTCGCGCCGCTGCAGTCACCCGAACTCTGAATGACGTCATGGTGCCCAAAACGAAACTGCATTCGAGGTGGAGAGGAGAGGAGGAAGAGAAGGAGAGGGGGAGATGAATAGGAGAAAGAAGAGAGGGAAGGAGAGGAGGAAGAGAAGGAGAGGGGGAGATGAAGAGGAGAAAGGAGAGAGGGAAGGAGAGGAGGAAGAGAAGGAGAGGGGGAGATGAAGAGGAGAAAGAAGAGAGGGAAGGAGAGGAGGAAGAATATGAGAGGAGGAGGAGAAAGAAGAGAGGAGAGGAGAAAGAAGGAGAGGAGGAGGAGGAGAAAGAAAGAGGAGGAAGAAGAGGGGAGATGAGGAGGAGAGAGGCGCGGCTCGACACTGACTCAATTGCAGGAATTAATGATCCCATCTTACCCAATGAAGACAGCGTGACACACTTTGTGGGTCTCAGCCGCTACTTCGCCGACAGTCATTTATTTCGGATATACAGAAGAAGAAAAGTCAGACCTCGCACAGTGTTCAACCCTTTCAAGACGGCGGCGGCGGCGGCGGCCCACCTTCTCTCTCCCTTTTCCTCGATCGACCAAGACAGGCCCAAGGTCACTTCCTTGGGCGATTTTATTCAGCCAAGGAGGAACCTCCCGCTGTACTGAGATTGTCCTTCTCTTCGGCTCGTGCTGGGCCACGAGACTTCATTCAGCTGGTAGGCAGCCCCGAGAGAGAGAGAGAGAGAGAGAGAGAGAGAGAGAGAGAGAGAGAGAGAGAGACCGAAGTTCAGCAGGTGGAAGGAGCCCCTTCCTTCGAACTGGGGGGGGGGGGCTCGGACGGCGGCGTCAGGAGGTCGACGAAATGCGCGGCGCATCAGAGGGGGAGGGGGGGAAGATGACGACGCTGGCGTCAAGTGGGCGGAGAGGACCCCGAGGAAGGAGTGGAAGGAGGAGGAGGAGGATTTATACAACTGAAGTTATTAATCAAGGGTGTGGGTAGGGAGTTGGGTAAATCACCACAGAGAGAGAGAGAGAGAGAGAGAGAGAGAGAGAGAGAGAGAGAGAGAGAGAGAGAGAGAGAGAGTCTATTAAATTAAGATTACATTCTGTACCATGCGAGTGTCACTGGGGAATGGTCAATTCAAGTTCTTGACCGTTACTTTTATACGATCAAGTGTGGTATAATGGTAACGTCTTTGCTCTGTGGTGTAGTCGCACACCCACAGGTTCGAGTCCCACTGGCAGAACTTGTTCATCCATTCCCTTTCATCTTGGAAACCTCCCCTTAACTGCGTACTGACAAGTTATACTTTCATTCTGGGATTTCATTTAACAACACAGGAAATCCTCTGCGCAGCAACAGAGCCGACCTCGGCCTACGAGGCTGTGGAACTCGAAGAAAGGAAAAGGTCCCTGGAAAGCCCAAACCCCCTTCCTCCTCCTCCTCCTCCTCGGAGTTTAAACTCCTCGTGGCCGCCGTGGAGTGGCGCTCACAAGGACAACTTATGACGAAAGACCCCACAGGACAAGAAGAATGCGTGCGGTATTGCTGCTGCGGTCACAGACTTCGCGGAGAGAGAAGACACGTCTGGCAACTCCAAACCCCCCCACCCCTCCCCCCACCTACTCCCCTGACGACCCCGAAAGTTCATGTGGACTTCACGAAGTAGAAACTTCCCCCCCGCCTCCTAACACAGCTCGCAAACCTTCTCGATAGACGGGGGGAACTTTGTGAATGGTGCGCCAACGAGGACCTCGCTCGCTCGCATGCAGGAGCCAGGTGCCAAATTCCTGAATTCGAGAGCGAGATTCCAGGAGTCAAAAGACAACACTGGATCTCAAGGGGGGCGGAAACTACCGCGGATTTCTCCCCCCGCCCCCCTTCAGCGTTGTGTGTTACTTTAAGAATATTATACTGGCTCACGACAGAAGATTTTGTTTACCTGACAAGGAACCCTTCGGTCTTAAAACTGGTTCAAAAACATCTTCTATCAACCTCCTCCTCTACCGCGCGCCACGACGTACATCAGACACGTCATTCTGGTTGACGCCACACAATACTATTGAAGCTTTGTGGCTCCTGTGTGGCTCAAGACGACGGTGCCTCACAGTCCAACTTCGCAAGATCATGCTGACGCACTGACCGCTCGCCTGGTTCGATCTCGCAAACAGCAAAGTTGGCAACCTCACCTCTTAAGTTGACCGCTGCAATTAACCCCTGCCGTAACGTGTGGTGGAGGTAAGCCACTATGTGTGTGTGTGATTCACCATGGCCTTGGACCACGTGTTGGACTCGTGATCGACAGTTATTAACCTCCCGGATGAGAGCTCAGAGCTCGTATAGGACCGATTTATGTGTAATACCGTGACCTTACACGCATCACACAACTCCCCGCCCACGAGAGTTGGAGTAACACCCCGCAGCGAAGCGATACTGAAATCATTTGAGCCCTGGGCGGGAGTCGAACCCGGACCGCCGTAGTGGCAGGCGAGAACTCTAACAACAGCGCCACGGGTGTGTGTGTGTGTGTGTGTGTGTGTGTGTGTGAATCACCATGATCTTGGATCACGTGATGGACTCGTGATCGACAGTTATTAACCTCCCGGGTGAGAGCTCAGAGATGTGTGTGTGTGTGTGTGTGTGTGTGTGTGTGTGTGTGTGTGTGTGTGTGTGTGTGTGTGTGTGTGTGTGTGTGTGTGTGTGTGTGTGTGTGCGCGCGCGCCCCTGAGCGAAAGGATACCTGGTAGCACAGGTTCCAGAGCTTCTCGCTGTAATGGGAGATACCGGGAAACCGAATCGACGTGTGTCCTCCACCGGTCATGGCAACACGCCCACCCCAACCTACCCACCCACCCACCTACACACACACACACACACACACACACACACACACACACACACACACGACTCGGTGGCGCGGTTGGTAGAGATCCCTGACTGTCACTACGGCGGTCCGGGTCCGAATCCCGCCTAGGGCTGAAATAATTTCAGTTATCGCTGCGCTTCGATTCGTTACTCCAACTCTTGTGGGCAGGGAGTTTGGGGTGTGTGTGCGTTTAAGGTCATAGCATGACCCATCGGTCGGTCATACGAGCTCTGGGCTCTCTTCCGGGAGGGAAACAGCTGTCGATCACGAGTCCAACACGTGATCCAAAGACCAAGGTGAATACACACACACACTGACACCTTATGGGGGCGGCATGAGATTGTCCCCAAGGATAAAAGCACCAGTCAACCAAAGACCTGAACAACCTCCTTTTAGGTGTTAGTTTAAGCGACGCAACCTACGCAGATAGAGAACATGACGTCATTTTCGAGCTCGACATCGATCATAAACGTGATTACAAGATCCATAATTTGCCCCCTGTGACTCCCCCAAGAGACGTAGTCGCGAATAACATGTATTCACACACACACACACACACACACACACACACACACACACACACACACACACCACACACACACTGGAAATCAAGGATATACATTAAGATGGAACCGTACATGAATTTGAGTCTAGGTATGTTAGAAACATTAGGGAATAGGAGACGGGACTCGACGAGCGTTGCTCCTTTCCTGTTTATTACAATTAGGAGAGGGAGAGAGAGAGAAGTGAGGGGGGAGTAGCATATCACTGATGTGCCAGGAAGAAAATCTGAGCACAACCGGGAGTGATGAATCCGTCAGTGACGACGGCACCCTCAATACAAGAGAGCTCAAAGTTCCCCGTGACACTACTCAGTTATATACACACAGACTAAAGAAATGAAGAAAAGAAGAAAAGAAGAAAAAAAAACTCCTTCTTTCTCATCCAAATTACGGCGGGAGCAATGATGCTGGTCTATTTTCCCTACTGCCTGTCAGCCGCCCAAGGTAATCAGAATATTAAACAAATTAATACAAACTACTTATATATTGTCAAGGCGTTTTCCTCCCTTTACGGGATGTAGCCAAATCAAGACGTACGTGGCCATGTGGAATGAGCAACAGCCAAATCAAAAGGCTCGCACTTGTAACAAGAGAGGTACGTTGCCCATGTGGAAAGAGCAAATGACCTTGGCAATTGTTTCATGGTTTCGTGCGCAACCCACATGGAATGAAGGTTGCACATAGCGACCAAGATTTGATATTTGCAGATAGGGAACGCCTAGGATGCTGGCTGGTCAGCATCCTGGAGCTGTTCTGCACAAGGAGGGTAGTGCGGTGAACAGTCTCCCACATGTGTTTCTACGCGATATTTTGGCTTATAGTAAAGCCGCTGCAGAAATGGGATGGACAAGGAATTTATATGTTGTGTAGAAATAGCTGGCCTTCGGCCTTGTATTACTCTTGCGAAGGTTAGGTACATATCACGTCTGTACTACAGGCATTTGTATCTTCGGGAGAGCACAACCTAGGCTCTGCCGAGCCATGTTTTGGTGAGGCTGGGTCGTTTGCTACATTAGCGTACGCCGGTAGTGGTCCCCACAGTTGTCTATACCACTTGTAACCAGCGGAGCGCGACCTAAGGCCCGCGGTCACTTTTTCGATTAGGGCAACCTCAGAGCCCGACCGCCCGACCCAGCCTAGGTTGACACTCGCACTAACCAGAATAAACCCTTGAAACTCACTCGAGCTTTTTAAACTCCCTCGGCACCAAAGTCCAAGTAACATTGGTGTAATGTTACACACCCACTCCCCAATTTCACTCCCAAATATCTTGTATCTCGACAAGAGTCTAAACCCATTAAGGACGTTGTAGTACTGGCACTTCCATTCAGTTTACGACGACCCTGTGACCCGCGTAGATCCTGGTTCGATCCCTCACGCCCAACACCGACGGATGGCAAGTGAGCAAGACCGGGAGGACCACTGAAGAACATAAGAATGAAGAAGACTGCGAGAGACCATAAAGCCTGCACTAGGCAGTTCCATGTCCACGACCATCTGTCATCCCCATCCATAAAGTTGTCTAACCTTTTATTAAAACAACCGATAGTTTCGTAGCTCACTGCTCCATGGTGATGAAGTCTGTTCCTGTTATTCTAATCGAGGAGGTCCAACGGGTCTCTAAGCAAATCCTGCCACCTGGTGGAGAGTTGTGTGGAACCACACTAGATCATCAGCAGACAACCGCGACTCCCTTGAGCCACGGGCGATTCACAAACACAAACACACACAACAAATTATGGTTACCAGTGGGAGTGAGTGACCACACACGCAGTCACATACACACCAGGCTTGTACTGGGTCAGTTTTTATTGTCTTCTGTGTCTTGTGGTGCAGTAGCCTTTAATTGATCCAGAGAAAGAGAGTGTGAGAGTGAGAGAGAGAGGAAAGTCATCGTTCTTACCCAGGGACACAGGTCATCTGCGTCAATAAAATCGCCTGGCGCTTGTCACACAGCCCTTCACACACACACACACACACACACACACACACACACACACGGCGCCAGCGGGCAGGCAGCAATCACCCACCTTGCTTTTGCCCCGTTCCTTCAGAGTCATGGTTCCTGCTTCCGATGGTCCTTCTGAGAGGAGGTACTACGTCGGCGGCGATCAGGCTGCTCCTCAGGGATCCCTTGGAGCCCTGATGGGCCTGGACATGGCCCACACGCGACCAGATGGACGACACCGGCGGCTCCGGCCGTAGATAGTCCAATTCGCAACACACGCAC
>NC_134786.1:9300319-9312819 GCF_046742065.1 Oratosquilla oratoria
AGAGAAAGAGAGACAGAGAGAGGAGATACAAAGGGAGAGACAGAGAGAGTGAGAGAGGAGACAGACAGACAGAGAGGAAAAAGAGAGGAGAGAGAAAGAGTCTGCTGGTTTCCAGCTGTGCGAGGAGTCGGGCGCCGAGGCGACCTCCACGTCCGCTTTGCAGATGTTTGGAGAAGTTCATTGAAGGAGAGGAGGGGGAGGAGTAGAATGAAGAGGAGGAAGAGAAGAAGGAGAAATCGGAAGAGGAGTTGGGAGAAGCAAAGGGTGGGAAGAGTAGGAGGGGGAGGGGTAGAACGAATAGGAGGAATAGGAAGAGGAGAACGAATAGGAGGAGGAATAGGAAGAGGAGAATAGCAAGAGGAGAATAGCAAGAGGAGTTGGGAGAAGGAAAAGGGGAAGAGTAGGAGAGGGGGAAGAGTAGGAGAGGGGGAAGAGTAGGAGAGGGGGAAAAGGTGGGGGGGTGAGGTGGGCCTGTGTGTTAGTGTGTGCTGGGGGGGAGTTGGGGCCTGGGCACAAGCCTCATGAAACGGCACTACCATCAACCCGATGACCCAACATGACCCAACACCTGCACGGGCAGACCGACCTCAACACCACCACGGTGATGGTGGTGTTGAGGCAACCCCGTCCTCCCACCCAAGGTTGATCCATTAACTAGTTTGGGTCCCACGAGAGGTGGGGGGGGGGGCGTCAAATAAAAACCACCCCTCCCCTCCCCATCCCCCCAGTCCAGATCGTTGCCTTCCCAAGAGCTGTTCCTGGATTCGCCCCCTCCCCCCCTAGGTCCGTTCCATGCATCCCCCTACTCCTTCCCCCCAACAGAGGCCAAGCGTATCCCCCCACCACCCCCGTAGCTCCGCTCCCCACCTTACGTGAGTTCAACTGTGAACAGAGATTCATAGGGCGACATGATAAGATAACGAGTGCCAACATCAGTCACGGGGTGTTGGCGGCACCGAAGGCATTTTCCTCCAACCTGGTGCTACGACTTACACCACCACCACAGCCACTACCACTACCACCACCATGACCACCACCTTGAACTCGCCCCCCCCCCCCAACAAGCGGCACGACCACGGGTTTTACCGAATCCCTTTACCTGTATGAAACACTTGATATATTTGGTTCTAGCCGATGAACAGCCACTTCCTTCCACTGGGCGGTGGGCACCGAAAGGGAGATTGAACAACGGACGGATCGATCCTGTTACCACTAAGAGATCTCACTCCAGCCTTCTGGTTTTCGGCTTTATTTTGAGCGCTCCCTCCCACTCCACCCCCTCCCGCCTTCAAGTGGAGCCTTCACAGCCTGGACAGTCACCACCCGCGCCTGTGTGCCTTCCACCACAGAAGACGAACAGGTGTCCCCGAGTCACAGGTGCCTCTGTGTATTTCCTGTCACAGGTGTGTTTTGCTTGGTCCTAAGACACAGGTGCATTCGTCTAGGCGTGCGTGCGCGCGCGCGTGTGTGTGTGTGTGTGTGTGTGTGTGTGTGTGTGTGTGTGTGTGTGTGTGTGTGTGTGTGTGTGTGTGTGTGTGTGTGTGTGTGTGTGTGTGTGCGCGCGCGTGTAAGTGTGTGTGCGTTTGTGCGCGCGTGCCTATCTCGCTGATTTATCCATTTGGCCCTCGACCCTTATAAGGAAGACGCGTGACCGTCCAGACCCGGGAGATGCAGGTGTTCCAGCTACACCTGTTCAACACCTCACAGGTGCCCTCCGCCCGGGCCCTGGCGTCACGCGACCCCACCTGCTGATGAAGAAGGGCGCCACAAAAGTGCCTGACGAAGATCACCCCTGAGAGAGAGAGACGAGATCTTCGGGGGAAGATGGCACCCCGCGTTCGTGCCGGGGCGCCTCCGCCCTCCACGGAGGAGGAGGAGGAGGAGGAGGAGGCTAAAACAATCTAACTTTCTACGTAGAAGCCATGAACCCTCACGCACGGGTGGTGGTATACCCCCGCGAATGACAAAGCATCCTTGCGGTAGTGCGTTTCCCATGCAGCCGGGAGTTGTGAACCCGCATGTAACGGCGACGGCGGCGGTGGCGGTGACCCCCACAGGTGGTGATGGAGTAGCAGCTTGGCGGCAACTCTAAAGGCTTCGCAACCCCCCCCACACCCCCGACTCCTGGTTCACCGTTAGCTTTTATAACGGGACTTCACACACCGCGGACAATCACACTGTCTTCTCGTTCGCGGATTCTACGCGGACCCCGAGTTCGATCCCGACCACTTCCGAATCGGACACTCCCTCCCTCTCCCCCACAGATTCAATAGCGAAAGGAGACTGTAAGAGACCATAAGGCCTACATTGGGTAGTTCCATGCCCCTTAGCATCTTTTATCCCCATTCATAAACTAATTAATCCTACCTTAAAACAACCAATTGCTTCAGCTCTCAATAAATGGTTACTAACTATATTCTATTCGTTAACCACTCTCTTGGTAAACCAGTTCCTGCCTGCCTATTTACTTCTTAAACCTCGACACAAGGGAGGAGGAGGAGGAATGAGAAGAGATTAACCAAACATTGGTAAACACTCTTCCATGGGTTCCCAACACTCGTTCTTCCTCCGAAGAAAGGCCCCCAGGGTTCCTCCCGATACACGACCTGAGGCGCTTCCAACAGCGTCTGAGAGACTGGACTGGTTTCTGTAGAGACCCAGTCAGACACCCCGCCCATCCCACCGGAGTCCAACCATACATTTCTCTCTCTCCAACTACCACGACGGCCTGGGAAACGCCCAGTCCAAGGCCCCTTTACGAAGGGCCTGCCCCCGTCTCCTGACGAAGGGAACGTCTCCCCCGGCAGGACGCAACACACACACACTAGAGTAATTACGTCGTCGCCAGCGAACGTGCGGAGAGGTCGCAACGACACCGTCTGCGGCGGCGGTTTTCGGGCGGATCGCGGCGCTGCGCAAGACGTCCGCGCCACACCGAGTCCACAACAACACTGTCGTGTCTCGACGTCGACGGTCGACTGAATCGGACTGACTCGACAGCGCGCTCAACCCGCATCGCTGTGTCGCCGCCCCTGCCTTGCTGATGCCTCTAATCGTGCCTGTCAGTCTGTCAGTCTGTCAGGCCCAAAGGCTCCAAAGGCTCCTCCTCCTCCTCCTCCTCCTCCTCCTGACGGCGATTCGTCCTCCTCAGGCTCTTTCACATCCGTGATGAGGGGTTCCCAGAGGTGGGTTCTTCTAGCTACGAGTTGGCTGTGTGTGGACTGTGGTCGGGGGGCGGGGAGGGAGACGAGGAGGAAGGAGGAGGAGGAAAAGTGGGAGGAGGAAGGGGAGGAAGAAGAGGAGGCGGGGAGTAAAAGGACGGGGAAGTGGAGGACGGGGAAGAGGAGGAGGAGAGGGAGGGGGGAAAGTCTCAGCCTGGAGTGGGCTGTAATTGTGTGGTGGAGTCCGGGGGTGGGGGTGTTGAGTTGGGGTTGCATTCTGACGAGTCGCGGGGGCGGACGAGACGTGAGCCAGGGGACCAGGTGGATTAGGTGGAAAAGAAAACGGGGGAGGGGGCACGGAGGTTAACTGGTGAAGTACAATGGAGGACGTGGAGGTGGAGGTGATGGGGCAGGACATGGAGTACAAAATAGCTTAGTTCATTCGAGGTCATTTTACCTCCAAGTAAATCAAATCACCTGGGCCTGGCACCCACGGGTTTGGTGCCAAATCCGTAAAGGCTAATTGGCGCCAATACACGTGGTAAAGGGAGCCACATACACAATTTACTCACGTGATAATACATGGAAAGAGCGCCCAGAGTTTATATTTGGTTAAACATCAACATGGATGATGGGAGACAGTCTCCTTCATGCATAGGTTTTTATACTTTATGGATGGGGATGACAGGTGGTGATGGACATGCAACTCCCTAGTGTAGGCCTTATGGTCTCTTGCAGTCTTCTTGATTCTTAAATTCCAACTGGTTGTTTAGGATGAAGAGTTGTTGGGGGTTGGAGTGTGTGTGTGTGTGTGTGTGTGTGTGTGTGTGTGTGTGTGTGTGTGTGTGTGTGTGTGTGTGTGTGTGTGTGTGTGTGATATTTACCATGGTCTTGGATCACGTGTTGGCCTCGTGATTGTCAGCCATTTCTCTCGGAAGATAGTTCAGAGCTCATACACCCCAACTCCCCATCCACGAGAGCTGAAGTAACGACTCGCAGCGCATCTATACTTATATTGTTTGTCCTGGGCGGGATTCGAACCCGGACCGCCGTGGTGGCGCCCGGGAGCCCTACCACTGCGCCGTCGAATGTGTGTGTGTGGGCAGGGACGGAATCCTTCGACGCAGTGACGCCCCTTAGTGTCTTTGTTCTGGCTAATCCAGCCAGGGAAGGAGGAGGAGAAGAGCCGATGACGTCAGCTAAGAAGGCTTCTCCGTTGCGAAGAACATATTCTCTCTCTCTCTCTCTCTCTCTTTAACTTCAACTCTCTCTAGTTGTAACCACTGTCCCCCCGAGTGTACTGGCATCGAACTCGAGTCTTGTCGCCAAGAACAGAGACTCGCTGAAACTTTCCTTCCTTCCGATGGCAAGTGTTGCGTGGTGGACGTGGGG
The DNA here is from genome assembly GCF_046742065.1 of Oratosquilla oratoria. NCBI lineage: Eukaryota > Metazoa > Arthropoda > Malacostraca > Stomatopoda > Squillidae > Oratosquilla > Oratosquilla oratoria. Next base: position 9,304,873 of record NC_134786.1, read on the forward strand.
TGGATTGGGGTGAGCGATGGGTGGATTTGTGGAATAGGCGGCGTTGTGGGAGGGGGTGGGCGGGTGGGGGGATGGGTCTTGGGTCGAGTCCTGAGGTGCCAGAGGTCGCTATCCATCCTATAAGCAACAGTAATCATTGTGGGCAGGTCAATCTCCGTTAATGAGAACAGGAAGGGTTGTGGGTAGGTCACCATTTGTGCATAATGGTCTGTGGTTAGGGCACTATTCAATAATAGTAGTTGAGGACGTGGGTAGGTGTGACACATAAGACAGACAGACAGACATACATACATACACACATCTATACATACATCGACACATACATACGGACACATACACATATCCACACACACGAACACACACACACACAGAAACATTGGCGCGCGCACACACCCACCCACGCATACACCCACACACAGACGCATGCACCCACACACAGAAACACAAACACCCACACACAGAAACACATACACACACAGACACACACACCCACACATACACCCACACCCACACATACACCCACACCCACACATACACATACACAGACAGACAGACACACAGACAGACAGACACACACACAGACATACACACACACACAGACATACACACGCACACACAGACAGACAGACACACGCACACAGACACACACGCACATACACACATATTCCCACGCGCGCGCATGCGCGCACACACACACACACACACACGCACATACACAGACACATACCCCCACGCGCGCGCGCGCGCACACAACTTCTGAAAACAAGGACCAAGCCTTCCTGGCTTGTACCTGGCTGCCAACCATCCTCGACAGACTCGATGCCTCCCCGTGCCCCCCCACCCCCAGGGGAGTCATCTTGCTCGGTAACAACTCCCAGGGGGGACACCTTAACCCCGCCTTCCCCACCCGGACCAACGTTTATGGTGTCATCAGCCCACAAATAGAGAGACGTGGCATACCAAGACAGGCTTGCACGGTGCCCCTTGCACGCCTAAAAGGGTGACTTTTGTGACTCCTTGTACCCCGATATACAGACAGACAGACAGAGAGCCCCAGATTGAGGATTAAGGCCTTATCACACTGGGGTCTTATTTTTCCTCCGACTGTTGGAGGTAGATCTGCAGCATTCGGGAAGAAATCCGATATGCTGGAGGGACATTTTCCTCCAGCATATCAAATGACATTCTATGTAAAATGAAGAGAAAACTATCAAGCCGTGGTGATTCTACGGAGGAAGACGTTCTGGAGGTGGGCGATACCGCCGATAAATCGGAGGTTGGAGGAAAATTAGTCCAGTGTGATAACCCCCTTTAGTTGGACGGAAAATTTTCTTACACATCCAAATTCAAATTTCCCACTCGAGTTTATACTTGCGGAGGGTTTCCAAATAGTGAGGAGTTGCGGACCCAACAGAGGAGAATCTACCAAAGGGTCCTTCTGAACTGCCCAAGGCTCCTCAACCGCTAGACCAGATCTACCAACTCCTTTCCCGGCAACTTCCGGTGGAGTTGATTGATCATCCGTGAAGTTGCGGCGACCCTTCCCCTCCCCTCCCCTCCGGCTTGCTGAAGTCCGCCGGGCGGGGGAAGGATGGGTGGGTGGGTGGGCAAGTGAGGGAAGTAAACATAGCCGCTCGCCACGCCTAGCGCCGATACCTGCGAATCTGTATTTATACGCCCGAATCGCCCGGCAGCGTGAGGGGGGGGGAGGGGGAGCCGCCGCGGGGGCATCATTGTCATCCGGGAACAAAGACGAAGATGGGGAAACCTGCGCTCACGTGGGAAGGGCGGGGCGGGAGAGCGGGAGGGTCCGAGACGACGTTGAAGTAGCAAAACAGGCTCGACAGGGGAATGTGATTGGATCAAGAACACTGGGGACGACGCGGCAACCGGGGCAGAAGAGTTGGTCTGGGCTGAAGGCAATCTTGGTCCCTGGTTAGTCTCGAACTGTGACACAGGTTGAACGAGACCAAATCGTTTCAACATGACCACCCGCCACCCGCCTCCGCCTCCGCCTCCTCCTCCTCCACCATCACCACCGTTATCATCCTCAATATTGAGAATCGAAGTCTCGGAGCGCCCAGAGCGAGTTTAGTCATGGTAAAACCGCGACATTTCTTTATTTATTTATTTTTAATGACATCTCGATGCGGTGGAGATGAGTACTCTCTCTCTCTCTCTCTCTCTCTCTCTCTCTCTCTCTCTCTCTCTCACACACACGATTTTAAGAAAAAACTTGATGCTGAAAGATACAAAGAAGGGTCACCACGCGCATAGCTCCCTTCCCGTATGATACAACTCGGTAAAATACACACACTACACACACCCTCTGGAATCGAAAATCTACCCAAAGGTTAGTCGACGTTCCCCTGGCCCAAAGACGAAACCCCGCGATGGTACAGAACGAAACCGCATTTGGGGCATTGCCCAACACTCCCCGGGTACACAACATCGTCGATCCGCAACCAGAACAAAAGGCAAAGCTGCCTCCACTCCCAAGTACTACAGCGACTCGAATCTTTTGAGAAAATTCGCAGGCGTTTACGTAATAACTTCGTTTCGTTCTCAACGTCTGGCGTCATGAGACACGCCCGCAAAAATGTCTGGCCTCTGACACCGGCTTCTGTAGTACTCAAGAGTGAAGCCAAGTGTGCGTCATGAGGGGGTGGGGGTGGGGGGTGGGGGAGGGGTGGAGGCTGGTCTAGTCCCCGGGAGCCTCCGGTGCATGACCGCCGAGCAACCTTGAATTGGGTCGTGCGCGATCGCAACACTCGCCGTCGGAAGGAAGGAAGAGGGAGGAAGGAAGGAAGGAAGAGGAAGGAAGGAAGAGGAAGGATAAGAAGGAAAGAAGGGAAGGAAGGATGGGAAGGAAAGAAGGATGGGAAGGAAGGAAAAGGAAGGAAGGAAAATGAAGGAAGGAAAGAAAAGGAAGGATAGGAAGGAAGGATGGGAATGAAAGAAGGAAGGAAGGAAAGAAGGAAGGAAAAGAAATGAAGGAAGGAAAAGGAAGGAAAATGAAGGAAGGATGGGAAGGAAAGAAGGAAGGAAAGAAAAGGAAGGAAGGGAAACGAAGGAAGGAAAAGGAAGGAAGGAAAGAAGGGAAGGAAGGAAAGTTTCAGCGAGCCCCGGTTCCTGGCGACAAATCTCGAACATGGCACCAGTAGTTACATTTGGAGGGAGGGAGGGAGGGAGGGAGGGAGGGAGGGAGGGGGAGAGAGACAAGGGTATAGAATTGGATAAATAGCAGTTAAGAAAAACATCTCAATTCATCACTGTTAGTTATAACCACGTCCATCACTTGGCCTCTCTCTCTCTCTCTCTCTCTCTCTCTCTCTCTCTCTCACACACACACACACACACACACACACGAAGTAAATAAATAAATAAATAAATAAATAAATAAATAAAGGGGCGTATCTCTTGGCCCTCAACCAGAGGCCGAGAACTTAAAACCAGAAGAGAGAATTCCACCCGACCTCTAGTCTCTCCCGTGGCCGGCCAACAAATTTCCCCCTCCCCCCTTACCCCCCCTCCCCACGCCTTCTACATCACCCCCCTACCTTCCCCCCCCCCGGTGTTCTGAGCTCTGGTTCCACCTCCTTGCTTAGTCCCGACCCAAAAACCTCCCTACAGGTCGCCTCCCCACCAATCACTCTACACACCTGTCCTTGTTCTTTTTATTTATATATGGCCGCTCGGTTCTCGTAAAACGCGTTTCGTTCGCCCTCTTCGCATATTTTTCCCATTTCTGTTCTCGCACCATTCCTCGTTGTCTTTAAACATTCTATTTACGTCAACTAACGCGCCTCAAGAGTTTTCGCTGTGCCACGGTCCTCTGTCACGTATCCGCGAAACTTGACCTAGTGCAAGGGATTCCAAAGGCGGAGCATGCCGACAGCAGACCTTTTGGTCCATATCTAGGTCGGATGCGAAAAAAAAAAATCATAATAATAATAAATGAATAAATAAAAACTATCATTAGTGTCCTATCGTTTAATCCCGACGGTGATGACGACCTATCTTCCTGCTGACAAGTCCTTTGACGCCGATTAAGAATCTTCTGACGGTCAACCTGTTCATTACTGGCCCAACTAACTTCGAGTGAAGTACCTTTGTACCCACGGGTTACACCGACTCACAGTCCATCCACGTGGACCACACTACGCGTTCAAGTGTTCGCAGTTCTTTCCCATAGTACCAGTTCTACTGGATCTCTACAGTTTCAACTTCTGGTTTTATTGGGATTTTCCTGCAAAACCCAGGATCACCTCCCCGGCCCAAGATCCCGCCACTTCACCCGATTCATCTTTGCTTTCAACGGCGTCGTCTTTCATGGAGTCCCCCCTCCCCCTCCCCCCAACCACCCCCCCGATATCAAATTCTCTTCAAAAGGTCACAAGTCTGTATTATGTTTCCAGCTCCCCATTTTTTCTTCTTAAATCCCATCGTGAAAACACAAAAGCCCAGTCATCCACGAGGAGCTAAGATGGGAAGGGGGTGGAAAGGGTGGTGGATGGGAGTGGAATGGGTGGGAATAGGCACGCCTCTGACTTGGCTACCTCCCTTATAAAGGGAAAAAACTTTAGGTATACAAGAGAAAACACGTATTACACATTCTAATCTGGATTTCCGAAATACACAAAAGAAAAGAGGGAGGGAGGGAGGGAGGGGTGGAATTATGCCTTTTGACTTTGGCTACTTCCCTTATAATGGGGGAAAAATGGTGAATGTATTAAAACCTCCCAACTCTTACTTGGAGACCGATATAAAATGCTTCGACGCATTTATTTATACGGTCCCCTAGGAACGACATCCAAACCCTTTTAGGGAAATTCTCCCTAAACATCCAAACCCTTTTCGGGAAATTCTCCCTAAACATCCAAACCCTATTCGGGAAATTCTCCCAAAACATCCAAACTCTTTTAGGGAAATTCTCCCTAATCATCCAAACCCTTTTAGGGAAATTCTCCCTAAGCATCCAAACCCTTTTCGGGAAATTCTCCCTAAACATCCAAACCCTTCTCGGGATTTTTTTTTTTTTTTTTTTTTTTTCCCCTTCCACCTCCGTCCTAAAACCAACTCTGGAGACGAACTGCGCAAAGCCGCTTTACATTTCCACGGCCACCCACGGACTCCAATCGCTCCCCTTTGCACCCTTACTCCTTAGCAGGGGCGTGGTGCAGGCGTGGCACGGGCGTGGCACGGACGCTCGCACGCCCACCCCCGGGGGGGGGGGGCATAAAACACGCACCGTCACGCAGGACCGGGGGAGACGCTGCGTATTTTTATACGCGCATACTTGCAAGACGGCCGGGCGTACCACATACATACATGGCGTGGTAACCGTACGCAGCGTGTATCTTTATGCAACCGTGTATTTTTACACACACACACACAAGGGCGGGGCACTAAAAGTACTTCTATCATTACAGGTGGGTGGCAGGTAGACAGGGAGGGGCGTGTCGGAGGGGGGGGGGCGAGTTGCAACGGAGCTCCGCTAGCGAGGATTTACGGGGTGGGGCAATGCTGATGCAAGCCTCTTTTTTTTTTTTTCTGGGGATCGGTGGTGATTTAAAGGTGTTACTGAGGGGTGGGTGGGGAATTGGGGGTTACTGGGGGAGGGGGAAGTTTTTGGGGGGTTGCTGGGGGTAGGTGGGGATTTGGGGGTTTACTGGGAGTGGGTGGGGGTTGGGTTACTGAGGGTGTGGGTGATTTGGTGGGGTTACTGGGGGATAGGTGGTGATTTGGAGGTGCTACTGTGGGGTGGGTGGGGATTGGGGGGTTACTGTGAGTGGGTGATTTGGAGGTGCTACTGTGGGGTGGGTGGGGATTGGGGGGTTACTGTGGGTGCTTGGGGGATTTGGGGGGTTACTTGGGGGGATTTGGGGGTTACTAAGGTGGGTGGGTATTTGTGAGGTTGTTGGGGGAGAATGAGAATTTGGGGGTTATTGGGGGATTTCTGGGGGATTATTGGGGGATAGGTGAGGATTTGGGGGATTACTGAGAATGGTCAGGAGTGGCGGAAAGGGACCCGAGATGAATACGAGAGGATGGCAGAGGAGATAAGAATGAAGGAGATTGCAAGAGACCATAAGGCCTACACTAGGCAGTTCCATGTCCATGTGCACCGATAATCCCCATCCATAAAGTTAACTAACCTTCACTTAAAACAATAGTTTGAGCGCTGACTACTACATGGTTACCAAGTCTATTCCATTCGTTAACCACTATGTGTAAACCAGTTCTTGTCCAATTCCTTCTTAAATCTAAATTTGTCCAATTTAAATCCATTACTATGACTCGTGCCCTGCTGTCTTACTACGATGACCTTGTCTGCATCACCCTTGTTAAAGCCCTTGACCTATTTGAACACCTCTATTAGATCACCCCGAACGTCTTTACAGAGAGTGCAAGTTCCAAGGTGCCTAAGCATGTTTTCGTAAAGGAGTGGGGAGGAAGAGGAGAGGAAGAGGTGAGGAAAGGATGAAGTGTGGGAGTAGTGAGTAAGAGGAGGAGAGGAAGAGGAGATGAAGAGGAGAGGGAGAGGAGAGGAAGAGGAGAGGAAGAGGAGAGGAAGAGGAGAGGAGAGGAAGAAGAGAGGGAGAAAAGTGGAGAGGGAGAAGAGGAAAAGGAGAGGAGAGGACGAGGAGAGAAAGATGAGAGAGGAGAGGGGAGGGTGAGTAGACGAAGGGAGGAGGGAGAGATGAAAGAGGTGGGAGAGGGAAGAGGAGAGAGAAGAGGAGAGGAGGAGGGGAGGGAGAAGGGAGGAAAAGGAGAGGGGAGGGGAGGACGAGAAGAGGAGGAGGGGAGGGAGAGAAGACGCAGAGGAAAGGAAGAGGAGAGAAGAGGAGACGAAGATGTGAAGAAAAGGGGTGGGTGCCGAGACGAAGAGAGGAGGAAGAAGGGAGGAAGAGGGGAGGTAAAGGTGATGAAGAGGAGAGGAGGAGGAGGAGGGGGAAGAGGTGAAGGAGAATTGAACTTGTTATTTCAACAACACCTGACTGAAGCGGGCCGAACTGGATAAATCCTGGAGGGGATGGAGGAGGAGGAGGAGGAGATGATGGAGGTGTGGAGGGAATGGAGCTGGGGCCAGGGGGAACGCCGCGGCGTAGCAGGTCCCCCGAGGGCCTGTAACGAGCTGGGGCAAGAGGGGGGGTGGGAGGGGAGCGAGTCCCCCCCCTCCCGCCCCGAGTATCCTACGCAATACACAGGACTCTGTGCGAGGGGAGGAGGAGGAGGTACGGTTGAGGAATGACGTCAGGTAAGAGACTGTGAGTGAGAAGTTTGAGGAGGAGGAGGACAGAACGAGGAGGAAGAAGTGAAGATGTGGAATAAGGGAAGAGGTAGGAGGAGGAGGAGAGGATGGTGAGAGGGAGGAGGAGAGGATGGTGAGAGGGAGGAGGAAAGGATGGTGAGAGGGAGGAGGAGAGGATGGTGAGAGGGAGGAGGAAAGGATGGTGAGAGGGAGGAGGGGAGTAGGAGGAGGGGGAAGAGGAGGAGATGATGGTGAGGGGGAAGAGGAGGAGATGATGGTGAGGGGGAAGAGGAGGAGATGATGGTGAGGGGGAAGAGGAGGAGATGATGGTGAGAGGGAGGAGGAAAGGATGGTGTGAGGGAGGAGGGAGGAGGGAGGAGGGGAGGAGGAGGAGGAGGAGGGGGAAGAGGAGGAGATGATGGTGAGAGGGAGGAGGAAAGGATGGTGAGAGGGAGGAGGGGAGGAGGAGGAGGGGGAGGAGGAGGAGATGATGGTGAGAGGGAGGAGGAAAGGATGGTGAGAGGGAGGAGGGGAGGAGGAGGAGGGGGAAGAGGAGGAGATGATGGTGAGAGGGAGGAGGAAAGGATGGTGAGAGGGAGGAGGGGAGGAGGAGGAGGGGGAAGAGGAGGAGGAGGGGGAAGAGGAGGGGGAAGAGGAGGGGGAAGAGGAGGAGGAGGAGGAGGGAAGAGACA
>NC_134786.1:9317819-9337819 GCF_046742065.1 Oratosquilla oratoria
TGCCTCTCTCTCTCTCTGACTCTGACTCTCTCTCTCTCTCTCTCTCTCTCTCTCTCTCTCTCTCTCTCCACCCCGATAACCACGCTTCCCTGCCTTCTGATTTTATTCTACCGAGGGAACCTCATCACAACTGTTGATCGATTTAAGGAAATAGGCAAGAACTGGTTTACCCATAGAGTGGTTAAGGAAGGGAATAGGCGTAGTCACCACGTACTCTGCGATGAAACTATCGGTTGTTTTAAAAGGTTAGATAACTTTATGGATGGGGGTGACAGACGGTAAGGGACATGGAACTGCCTAGTGTAGGCCTTAGGGTCTCTTGCAGCCTCCTTCATTCTTATCAAACAAGTCTTCCCGCTGCCTCAGCCGGTGATCATCTTTACATATTTGATTCTCTCTAACGCCAGACATTTGGTCCATGATTATTGTTTACCCAATGCATTGTTAGGCCGAATTTACACACACACACACACACACACACACACACACACACACACACACACACACAAACACACGTCTATAGTGGCGCAGTGGTAGCGATTGCAGCCGCTGCCACAGCGGTCCGGGTTCGAATTCCGCCCAGGGCTGGAATCATTTCAGTATCACTGCGCTGCGAGTCGTTACTCCAACTCTCGTGGGCGGGGGAGTAGGGTGTGTGTAAGGTCACAGCATTACCCATAGATCGGTCATATACGAGCTCTGAGCTCTCTTCCGGGAGGTCAATAACTGTCGATCACGAGTCCAACGCGTGATCTAAAGACCATGGTGAATCTCTCACTCATTCACTCACTCACACACACACACACACACACACACACACACACAAAAGAAAATCGACAGACTACATCTGCGACCCCCCTTTCCCCAAACTTCAATTCAGAACTTTACCCCTCCCTCCCCTCTCCCTCGACTTCAGCCGAATGAAGTCGCCAGGCCTTGCTGAAGGCGTCGCTGGAGCCATGGTGACGAGGCTGACGATGGAGTAGTTGGCACCCCACCACCACACAGGACGTCGCTGGCTGCCAAGGGACTCGAGAGTGACAGGTACACATAGAAAATGACGTACACATCAACTATATATACACATTATGTATGTGGGTATACGTGTGTGTATATTACATATATACTGTATATCATAATGTGTATGTGTGTGCGTGTGTTTACTAGAGAGAAATAGGTAGATCAGAGAGAGACTGTGGATACAACAGGCAACTATGACAGCTTACCTAATGGAGACTTTGTTAGTCAATAACGAGGTCAGATGCCAAACCGATAACAAATAAATAAATGAACTAAATAAGTAATAATTACACGAAAAAAATTAAATCACACCTGTCCTTAGGCAGGTTATTCGGGTTATTAGTTAACTACGTTAACAAAGTTAACTTGGTTGGCAGAATCGAGGGATCTACGTGGCCGACTCTGGAAAGGCACAGCATCGCAGCATTTGCCTCCAACCCCCAAGGCCTCAATGCAAACCGGCAACGGTGTCCCATTACGGCGGCAGAAGCAACACGGGAAGGAAGGAGGAGGAAGAGGAAAAGGGGGGAGGAAGAAGAGGAAAAGGGGGGAGGAAGAAGAGGAAAAGGGGAGGAAAAGGGGAGGAAGAAGAGGAAAAGGAGAGGAGGAAAAGGGGAGGAGGAAGAGGAAAAAGGGAGGAAGAGGGAAGGGAAAGAAGAGGGAAGGGGAGGAAGAGGGAAGGGGAGGAAGAGGGAAGGGGAGGAAGAGGGAGTAGAATGGAGGTGGGGAAGTGAGAAAAGGTGGAGAGTGAGGAAGAGGAGAAAGAAAAGGAGGACGAGGAGGGAAAGAAAGGGAAGGAAAATGAGAAGAGGAAAAATGTGGGTATATGAAGAGAAGGAAGAAAATGAGGAAGAAGAGGAAAGGGAGGAGGGGGAGAGGGGGATAGGGGGAAAGGGGGAGGGGGAGGAGGGCTGCCACCAGGTGCTGAAATCCCCTCCCCCCACCACCTCCAATTCTCAACAAATACCACACATTTCTCGCAGAACGAACGAACGAACGAAAAAACGGAAAGAGAGCGTGAAAATAAGTGACGGAGATAAATAAAGAGGGAGAGAAGGAGGGAGAGAGGGAGAGAGAGAGATGAAGGGAGGGAGAGAGATGGAGAGAGATGAAGACAGAGAGAGAGAGAGAGAGAGAGAGAGAGAGAGAGAGAGAGAGAGCTAATCGTAGTCGATTCGTCTCCGCCACAGACACCAGAGTAAAAGTAGTAGTAGTAGTAGTAGTAGTAGTAGTAGTAGTAGTAGAAGAAGTAGAAGAAGAAGAAGAAGAAGAAGAAGAAGAAGAAGAAGAAGAAGAAGAAGAAGAAGAAGAAGAAGAAGAAGAAGAAGAAGAAGAAGAAGAAGAAGAAGAAGAAGAAGAAGAAGAAGAAGAAGAAGAAGAAGAAGAAGAAGAAGAAGAAGAAGAAGAAGAAGAAGAAGAAGAAGAAGAAGAAGAAGAAGAAGAAGAAGAAGAAGAAGAAGAAGAAGAAGAAGAAGAAGAAGAAGAAGAAGAAGAAGAAGAAGAAGAAGAAGAAGAAGAAGAAGAAGAAGAAGAAGAAGAAGAAGAAGAAGAAGAAGAAGAAGAAGAAGAAGAAGAAGAAGAAGGAAGAACTGACAAAATGCGGAAGAAACGACGGCTACTCGCGGTCCTCCTGAGCAGTCTGCTTGTGGTCATGAGTAAGTACACAACCCTCCTCTCTCTCTCTCGGCTTTCAGTCCTGCCCAACAGTGGCACGAGTATCGTCCCCCCCCCACCATGTAAAAGCCACGGTCACCCGATCATCCCTATCTCCTTCCATCGTCCTCCTATTTCTACGATCGCCGAAAGAGAGCGGGGGGAGGGAGATGGGGGGAGGGAGATAGGGGGAGAGAGAGGGGGGAGGGAGATAGGGGGAGAGAGAGAGGGGAGGGAGATAGGGGGAGAGAGAGAGAGAGGGGAGGGAGATAGGGGGAGAGAGAGAGGAGAGGGAGTTAGGGGGAGAGAGAGAGGGGAGGGAGATAGGGGGGGAGAGGGGGAGGGAGATAGGAGAGAAAGGGGAGGGGGTAGAGAGTTACATCTTGTTGCATGGAGTTCCATGGACAACAGACTTGTTGGTCCTTACAAGGCTGTTCTGATACTTAACCTATAATTAATATATATATATATATTTTTTTAGAGAGAGAGAGGGAGAGAGAGATGGGGGAAGGAGGGAGAGGGGGGAAGGAGGGAGGGAGAGGGGGGAAGGAGGGAGAGAGAGGGGGAAGGAGGGAGAGGGGGGAAGGAGGGAGAGAGAGGGGGAGAGGAAGGGAGAGAGAGCGAAAAGCTCGATACTTGAAGGGTATTTTACAGCATCCCCCAACGGATAGGCCGAAGGTCCTGCAGTGGACCCTGAAGGCACTTCCATCCACTCGGCGAGGCCTCTTTGGGCCTCCGCCCACAAATATACACTGTAGACCGATCCACACCTTCAAGTTCGCCGCCAACCTCCCTCACGCCCACACAAAACCCCCCCAGATGCAGCACCATGGAGTGTGAGTGTGAGTGTGAGTGTGTGTGTGTGAGAGAGAGAGAGAGAGAGAGAGAGAGAGAGAGAAAAGAGAGAGAGAGAAAAGAGAGAGAGAGAGAGAGAGAGAGAGAGAGAGAGAGAGAGAGAGAGAGAGAGAGAGAGAGAGAGAGGGGAGCTGCGGAGAGAGCGATATGCAAGAAGAGAGGGGGGAGGGGAGAGAGAGCGAGATGCAAGGAGAGATGGAAAGAGGGGGTTTGGGAAGAACGAGAGCGAGAGGTAGAAACAGGAAAAGAGACAACGAGGTAAAGAGGGAAAGGAAGGCAGAGAAAGAGAAAGAGAGAGAGAGAGATACCACCGGGGGTAGGGGCTTGGGGGGGGGGGCTGTTAGTTGAGAGGCTGAGCTCTCAGTTTACCCGGGGCGCCATGTAAATATTTGCCTGCTGGCCCTCGACCTCGTGCTTGAGCAAGCCGAGGAGGAGGTCGGCTAACACCTCACCACCCTCGAGCTGCATTCCGAGGATGACGCTCGGCCTCAAGTCACCTGAAAGTGTCCCTCTCGAGAAATCGTTCCCGGACTGACGCGGCCGCTGGAAATAGAGAGAGAGAGAGAGAGAGAGAGAGAGAGAGAGAGAGAGAGAGAGAGAGAGAGAGAGAGAGAGAGAGAGGAGAGAGAGAGAGAGAGAGAGAGAGAGAGAGAGAGAGAGGAGGGAGAGAGAGAGAGAGAGAGAGAGAGAGAGAGAGAGAGAGAGAGAGAGAGAGAGAGAGAGAGAGAGAGAGAGAGAGAGAGAGAGAGAGAGAGAGAGAGAGAAAAGAGTTAATGCTGGAGGTAGGACTCTCGCTTTTCCTGTTGCTCTCAAATGACCGAAGAAGGAAGAAAAAGAATTTGAAGAATCAAAAGTAGAACAATTAGAAGTGGAAAGAAAAATTATAAGTAGAAGGATTTGAAGTAGAAAATTAGATGTAAAAGAATTAGAGGAAGAAGTGGAAGAAAAAGCGTAAATAGATGTAGAGGACGAAGAAATTTTGAAGAATGATAAGAATTCGAAGAAGGACAACGAGGAATGGCAACGAGACGCGTCATTCCTTCGGAGTCGCATCACGCCACGTGACCGTGACGTGACGTGACGTCCGTCCGCTCCAATCATGTCACATTGTCACGAGAGTTCGTCCGTACGTCCTCGAGGTTCCCCCCTCCCCCCCCACTCCAAATGATGATGGAGGGTCCACTGGGGTCAATCTATCCAATCAACTGCAATGCAGAGGAATGCAGTCTTGGGTCAAATAGAATAACCCTCAGTATGACCAGACAAGAAAGAGAGAGAGAGAGAGAGAGAGAGAGAGAGAGAGAGAGAGAGAGAGAGAGAGAGAGAGAGAGAGAGAGAGAGAGAGAGAGAGACCATGCAGAGGAATGCAATCTTGGGTCAAATCGAATAACCCTGATTATGATCAGACGAGAAAGGGATGGAGAGAGAGAGAGAGAGAGAGAGAGAGAGAGAGAGAGAGAGAGAGAGAGAGAGAGAGAGAGAGAGAGTAGAAACCTGGTTCTCTTCCGCGAAGAGTTACTCGTAATGTGTGGGAAAGGGAAAACGATTGTGTTGTCTTGAATCGTCCTAGAGTTCGTAATCTCGAACTCCGCGACCCGTTAGGACTCCCCCATACTCCCCCGATATTCCCAAACATTGGATGGACGTCGCACGGACCTCCGATAATTAATTAGGAAGTCGGCACCTTCCTCATCTTCATCCACACTCCTAACACGTTTTCCGTTGTTTACTGTGACGTCACACCCACAACCCGTTTTCTGTTTACTGCGACGCAACTGCCACGCCCCCTTTTAATTGCAGGGTTTGGTTAGCTTGAAGGCGCTATCACACTGGGCTATTTTTCCTCCAACCTCCGATTCATCGGCGGTATACCGCCCACCTCCAGCAATTTTTTTTCAGCCGTCAAATCGTTATGGCAATTTTTTTTCTTTTCTCAACAAAAATTACATAGAATGTCATTTGATATGCTGGAGGAAAATCATCTTCCTCCAGCATATCAGATTCCTTTCCGAAAGCTGCGAGTTGCTCCAACAGTCGGAGGAAATTAGCCCAGTGTGATAACTTTTACATCGTAGTGCTAAAGCCGTGGAGCCCCGTCCCTCTTGGTGACGTCACCACATGACGTCACAAAACATCTACACCACCCACACAGTTCGACGGATCAGGGAGACCTTAGGGCTTTGGCAGGACGACGCGGTGGCACCCAATTTAAATTTTGATCAGGTAAAATGGGATCTCGATCAACCAGGATCCCGTTTTCTTCCTTCTTTTCTTCGAAACTCCGTTTTCTTCTCATTCCGCCCCCGCCAAGATGAATACAATCATTTGACGCTAACCAGAACAAACAATTCAAGGTACGTCACTCTATTAAGCAAATTTAATCTTATCTAAGCTACTTGTGTCAAACGTATAAAGGCTGCCGCCAGGTGATTTTTTCGTTCAGTAAAAAAAAATATTTCGTGTGGCTTCCAATCGATTGTATTCAGTACAGTAAAACCCCCGTTAGGTTCAGCGAAAGTATTAATATAGACTAGAATAAACTCTGGCAGCGGATTCTCCTCCTCCTCTTCCTCTCCTTCCTCCTCCCCCTCTTCTCTCATCACGTATTCGGTCAGTGTTTCCAAAGCATCAATGATAAGATACACAGATCGTCTTCCTCACCTCTACAGGCAAAATCCCTCTCTCTCTCTCTCTCTCTCTCTCTCTCTCTCTCTCTCTCTCTCTACCCCCACACACGTGCATGCCAGATTTACACATGCCAACTCTACGCCCACATCTACACACACACACAGCATCGCTGCACTGCGGGTCGTTACTCCAGCTCTCGTGGGCGGGGAGTTGTGTGTGTGTGTGTGTGTGTGTGTGTGTGTGTGTGTGTGTGTGTGTGTGTGTGTGCGTGCGCGCTTATGTGTGTGTGTGCGCGCGTATGTGTGTGTGTGTGTGTGTGTGCGTGTAAGGTCGCTGCATTACCCGTAGATCGGTTATATATGAGCTCTGAGCTCTCTTCCGCGAGGGAAATAGATGTCGATCACAAGTCCAACACGTGATCCAAGACCATGGTGAATCACACACACACACACACACACACACACACACACACACACACACACACACACACACACACACACCGAACTGAAAACTATAGAAATGTTGCTCCATTCCCGTTTGTTAGAATTTGGTAAATTATGTAAACACACACGAACACACGTACGTACAGTGAGGCAGCGTGGTGTGTTTATGATAGCCCTGTGCTACGATACTAACCATGTTTACTTGAAAGTTGGTAAGAATTTGCTTCCTCACTGCTCCCTAACACGTCGTTTGCAATCCTCAATTTGATCTCCTCATTGTGTACATTCCTCCCCCCCCCCAAAAAAAAAAAAGTTCTTTGTATGGACTTGATCAAGAATACTGATCACGTGACTTTCACAATTCCGTTAAACATTTGTCTGCTGACAATAAACAGAGTAAGAAGTGGGCTCCCACAACTGTACTCGCTTGGATGCAAGACTGTGGTCCTAGCGTGGAGGGTGCGGGTGAGGGCAGGTGGTGGGTGTGGTGGTAGTGATGTGATGATGATAGTGGTGGATATGATAGATGTGGTGGTGGTCAAGGCAGTGGTGGATGAGGTGATACTGTAGGTGGTGGTGGTGGTGGTAGAGACAATGTTGGATGAGGTGATGGTGTAGTGGAAGTGGTGGAAGTGGTGGAGGATGTGATGGTGGTAGTGGTGATGGTGGATGTGGTGGTGGTGGAGGAGGCAGTGGTGGATGAGGTGGTGGTGTACTAGTACTGGTAGTGGTGGATGAGGTGGTGGTAAAGATAATGGTGGATGAGGTGATGGTGGTAGCGTTGCTGCTGGAGTTGGGTGGGGTGTTTGCGTGGCCAGTGCACCACCCCCCACACTCCCCCCCCCAACTCCCCGGCCCTCAGGCTGGAGTGCCCAGGCCACTCCACCACCAAACAAGGCTCGCTCGGCGGCGTCGTCGTCGTCGTCACAGCCAATACAATGCCGAGGGCTTCAATCGCCCCTCTCCAGAACAACAACAACTCATGACGTCACTACAACGCGCTACCACTTGTACCACCCCAACCTTAGCAAAATATAATTAAATTGGTTGCCATCTTACGCCGCCCATCCAGGCACGCAAACCAGGCCATTAAATCCCGATTATAACAATGTTAAGATTTCATCTTGGGTTTCATTGACGGGAATCCCGTTGACCCATAGAGTTTGGCAACGGTCCTCCGACCTTAACACAGATATCTGGGAATCTATGTTGGACTGTCTGTTGTATTAGCATGGGTCAACGATTAACAGTAGGGCGCGAGCAGTCGGCGGTTGCAAGCATTCACTATGCGAAAGCTAAGAGATTAGCAAATAACGCTGAAATTGACCATGGAACCGGCCCGGGGACAGAGTGAAAGCCTTCCGGAGCTGCACTTCTAGTTGTAGGCTAAGGAACGGACGAGTTTTGAAGACGGAAAGTAGATGGTTCTTGTTCGTCCCGATGCAGCAAAACCGACGATTACAGGATCAACTCCACTAGAGTACATAACGTATAACATGACTCGTGACACGCAAAGATTACTCGTCAATGACGCCACTGTGCCGCCAGCAGAGATCTCGAAGGACAAACTAGAATGCATCGGTCATACCAACACCAATCGTATGAATTTACACGAACGTTTTCCAGTTACCGATCGAATGCTAACGAAACCCAATGTCTTTACAAAGTTAAACCTCGATTCGAACTTGGGTTGGAAAAAACTGACTGAAAGTTGGCTCCCTTTCCTTCATCAGTGCTGTCGCTTGTGTGGCGTCACATACAACGTACTATTCGCAGATTATATAATAATAAAAAAAAATAATAATAATAAAAAAACGTTCTCCCTCGTGAGGGTATAGCCCACATCTACTGAGAAACACACTCCTTAAATTCCATTCAACAACAGATCAGGATGGCGGGTCGAGGGGGGGGAAGGAGTGAGTGAGAGAGTGAGAGAGTGAGAGTGAGAGAGAGAGAGAGAGAGAGAGAGAGAACTCACAAACTGACTCCCCCTTCCGTCATTTCTCTCCCTCTTTCACACACACAAATACACGAGCGCGCGGCAGTCGGACTCCAATCCTTATCCAAGCACTCAGCTCACGCACCACATCCGCCCCCAATCTTTTCACACACACACACACACACACACACACACACACACACACACACACACACACACACGACTGAAATAATTTCATTATCGCTGCGCAGCGGGTTGTTACTCCAACTCTCGTGGGCGGGGAATTGGGTGTGTGTGTGCGTGTACGGTCATAGAATTACCCATACATCGGTCATATACGAGCTCTGAGCTCTCTTCCGTGAGGGAAATAGTTGTCGATCACGAGTCCAACACGTGATCCAAAACCATGGTGAATCACTCTCACACACACAGTCTTTAAAAGTTTAAAGTTAATTCTTATCATCGGAACCGAGAATATTTAAGTTTAACCAGGAAAGAGGCAATGGCCTCCACCTGTCAAGACGTGGATTTAATCTAGACGTAGGGAAGAAGCCACTTCGCCAGACGCGTTGTCAAGGGACGGAAACCTACGAGTACAAGGGAACGTACCAAAATTCGAAATGTTATGACTCAGTCAGAGAATCTGAGCAATGTGGCATAATGTCTGCCCCTTTTTTTATTTAAACCTTTCTTCTCTCAATTCCTCTGGCATTCAACTTCATTAAGGTCACACCGGTCTAGTGCTGGCACTGTCTGGCACTGTAACCAACATGTGCATACACGTACATTCGTGTCGCAAGTGACACCATCTCAGCCCTTCTAGCGTGTCACGCGTGACACAGATTGTGTTGCGGGCATGACCCCTTGGACAAAATCCGTCACCATCAACACAAACTTGTCGAGGTTCAACGTCGTCGTCTTCCTTCCTCATCTTCCCGAGGTTCGCCTCTTCATTCATTGCCGAATCCCACCACCACGCAACACACGCACAAGCACTGCACACAAAAACACATACACAACACAAAACACATACACAACACACAAAAATACATACAACGCAAAAATACATAAAACACAAAAACACATACACAACAAAAACAAATACACACAAAAACACATACAACACAAAAACATATACACAACAAAAACAAATACACACAAAAACACATACAACACACAATGACAAACATACACACAACACACAAATACACGTACGCGAAGACGGTCTCTCAAATCCTCATCCAAGCAGACTGCTCACGCACCACGTCCACCCCGAATCTTCACTCACTCACACACACACACACACACATACACACACACACACATAAACCGTGCCATCATCAACACTCTTATCATCTATACATACATACATACATACACGCAGTGGGCTATGGTGTGAACCCTGCACAGCACCAGTGTAGGTTCGAGTCCCGACCACTGACTCAACTTAGCCATGAATGAATAAATATACACACACAAACTGTTCCATCATCAAAACCATTACCATCTACACAAACGCACGCGCACACACACACACAGCCGAATAAGAGAGCCTGGATGTCGGCAGTACAAAGGGACAAGCGACAGCAAGACCGGGACGGCGTTCGTATCTATCCTCATTTCCAGTGTTACCGTCTTGTGCTTAGAAGGTGCGATCCGGGACTACAGGCCATCGCAAGGGACCATGGTCCTTGTGTCCCATGTGCTTTAAGGTCCAAATTAGCTAACATGGCCTCGTTCCCGGGGTCCCATTTCTTTTTTCTCTCCGTAGGGTCACGTCTTCCCGTCTCGTTTTGGTCATCTCTAAAGAACTATGACGCAGACTCATTTACAACGAGGTTTCCAAGTCACCTTTCCTCCTACGCTGGCACTTCTTCACTTCCAACTGGTATCTTCAATTCCTCACGGTGATGTCTTCGACAGACATACTTTTCTTTTTATCATTATCGATCCCTTCTTAGGAGGAAAGAGCCTTTGGTACATGTATATACGTATGTATGTATGTATGTGTGTACGTACGTATGTATATATTATTAATTTTTTTGGGGGGAAGGGGGGAAGACCTTTGGCATGTTTGTCTTGAAACTTTACACTTGTGCGTTTCACCAGTATAACGGACGTAACGCTTTGCGAGACGTCCGGGGACAGCAGGAAATTCCGCTTTACTTGGAGAGGGGTGCATCACACAGTCCGGCCATGAAATGGCAGTTATTAGGATCACTTAGGCGTTGTGTTGTCAGCCCATGTTCGTGCCACAACTGGATTTCAGGCGGACGGCGGGGCGCTTTGCCGTGCGCGCGCGCGCGTGTGTGTGTGTGTGTGTGTGTGTGTGTGTGTGTGTGTGTGTGTGTGTGTGTGTGTGTGTGTGTGTGTGTGTGTGTGTGTGTGTGTGTGTGTTTCACCATGTTCTTGGATCACGTGTTGGACTCGTGATCGACATTTATTAACCACCCGGATGAGAGCTCAAGAGCTCGTATGACCGATCTATGGATAATACTTAGAAGGGAGAAAAGGAGAGGTGGGGAGAGTTAGAAGGGAGAAAAGGAGAGGTGGGGAGAGGCAGATGGGGGAGAGGGAGAGGTAGGAAGAGGGAGAGATAGGAAGAGGGAGAGGGAGCGGGAAGGAAAAGGTGCGAAGTGGGGAAATAGAAAGAGGTGGGGGGAGGGATATAGGGAGAGGGGGGGGAGGGAAAGGAAGAGATGTGTGGGTTCAAGAGAGAGGAGAGAGGAGGGAGGAAGGGAGAGAGAAAGAGAGAGAGAGAGAGAGAGAGAGAGAGAGAGAGAGAGAGAGAGAGAGAGAGAGAGAGAGAGACTAGTCCACAGGTATATTTCTCTATTCAAGTCAACAAAGAAATGTCTGGCTTTAAACAAGTAGTCCATGCAGTAGCTATTACGGTGTGCGCACGCGCACACACACACACACACACACACACACGAAAAAAATCTCAAATGCCACTTCCGAAACATTTTATATGCGCACACTGTATGTACGGCAGCCGAATTCATGGCTAGGAGCACGCCAGTGTTCTGAGCATGAGCAAATGCAACGTCACCGCTTATGTCACTCCCGCAATCACAGGCGATTCATATTCGCGAATACGGTATAACGATCGGCTGTTAACCTAACAAAATCTACCACACAGTTTACAATAACGTTGATTTTAACTCCTATTTTGCAACTCTTCAAACAAATTTGTAATTAAATTTCACCTGCAGAGGCTTATCGGCTTCCGCCATTTTGAATTTCTAACTTTAGGTGGAGAAACGGTTCCCAGTACGGCTGCCGTACTTCTAACCAGTTCGTATTTTCAATCTCAAACTATTTCTGGCAGCACAGGTTATCAAAAATGTTGTGGTCACCCCAACATATGCTTCCGTTTTCTGTACTCTACTCCATGTAAGAGAATGTAACCACCAAGGGGAGACTTCAGTGTCTCCCAACTCTACATCACATAATATTCTACTGTGCCACATACTACTTTGTTTTGGCTGTAAATATATATATATTCAGATGGAAACAACATGCATTAGTAAATTCACGAGTGCCTTAATACCTGACAATTTGATTGTAACTAATGCCTATTTCAATCAATTGATCGACGTCTCGGTTGTAATTTGAGGCCGGGTCACCGAGGTTTTGTGGAACAAAAGGATGGGAAGATTTTAAGAGTAAAATGTTAAGTGTTGAAGCTTGAACTTCGCTTCATTATGCAGACGCTCTTTCGTTTGGCATCAAATGATACACAGCTTGGTGTATGAAAAATATATGCATGTCAACACTATAACGCACGCACGCACGCACACACACACACACGTATCTCTCTCACACACACACACACACCTCACGTATTGCACAAACACAAACATGCGTCTCTCTCCCTCTCTCACACACACACACACGCTGAACGAATTCTCACAAACACACACGCGCGCGCGCCTCACGCATTGCACGAACACATGCGCTTTTCTGTAAACAACCTAGTTTTTTTCTCTCTGATGACGTCAGAGAAAGGGATATGTTGCTATCCTGGCAGCTGGTCGGAACCTGGGCAGCACCCAGGCCCATTCCCCAGAACCAGCTGTCCGCGTCCCCCCCCCAACGCCCCCAGTTGCTGGCTAGTTGCCGCCTCGGTTTTTTTTTCCGCGAACATAAACATGTCAGCGTGTGCCTAACTGTAAATACCTTGAGGCCGCGGTTCCCCTCTTCGGGCCTGTCCGCCTGATAATCCCCGTGCTTATGTAACGCTGTTTGCAAATTTCTCTTAGATCATTTCGTCACAGAACTAAGACGTCCGATTTCCACCTGACGCTTCGAGTTCCCTGTTTCCCCTTCGCCTCCCTTCCCCTCCTCCCCTCCTTCCCCCCAGAATTTCTTCAAATCTGCTAGGGGAGAATCCACGATGAACCCAAAACTGGGAATACAATAATTTGGCTTCACCACAAGATCAACGCTTCAGTGCTTGGCAGGTGCATGCCCACCCCACGCCACGCCACACTTGTTTATCCTCTGCAGTCTCTCATCCCGAAACCGAATTGATAATAAATACTGACAATGCACGAGAAAATGATGAAAAATAAATACCTACACTGCTCGAGGAAATATTGAAAACGTTGTCACTCCTGACTTTTGAGAAATTTCTTTTAACTCACACAATGCACTTTTTCCAATCATGCGTGTATATATAATATATACACCATAAATTACAACTCGTTCACTTCCACTATATATCAAATCTTGTACAATTAATCGCACCTTCCTGTTATCATGGATAAGAATGCTGAAACAAGGAATGACCAAGATACACATTCACATAGTAAATCAAATATAGAACTAATAAACAATCAATTAATTAATAATATGAAATACAAACCTTTGTATGGCCGATGCATCATTGATTCTGAAATCACATGAACACAGCAAACGGACAAAATTACTTAAGTATTATCAAAACAGTTAGTATGAATCTTGAGGCAAACGAACACCAAGTTAAGGAGACACACTGGGGTCACTATGGGCCGGGTCAGGCCAGGTCACACGTGACGTCAATTCAAAATCGAAACCGGGGACATCGACTAGTCGGCGGCACAATATATATATATATATATATATATATATATATATATATATAATATACACATACATACATACGAAGGCAGAAAATATGGAAGGAACACTGGGCCGTTTGTAATCACACTAAACGAAAAATAAAAACAAATAAGCAATTTTTTTTACTCTACGGCACATTACACGACACACCGACTTGTATTCACGTACATGTTTTGTGTACATGCGAATATGTGTTACATGTAAGCACGCTTATCCGCATGACCAATTCAAAAGCTCCTACAAACATGTACACACGCACGCACGCACGCACGCACACGCACACACTACAAGGTTGGTCTGGTTGCTGCACAGAATGTAGCAAGGTTAGGTGGGCCGGGAGGCGAGTAGACGAGGTGAGAGAGAGAGATGAGAGAGAGAAGTGAGATGAGCGAGAGAAGTGAGATATGAGAGAGAGAGAGAGAGAGAGAGAGAGAGAGAGAGAGAGAGAGAGAGAGGAGAGAGGAGAGAGAAAGAAGAAAGAGGAGAGAGAGAGAGAGAGAGAGAGAGAGAGAGAGAGAGAGAGAGAGAGAGAGAGAGAGAGAGAGAGAGAAATGGGGGTGAGAGACAAGAGGACAGAGTGAGGGAGAGGGAGAGATAAGAGAGGAGTGTATATAGAAAGGAGAATGAAGCGAAAGAGGAGTGGAAGGAAGAGGAGAAGGGAGAGGAAAGGAGATGAAGAGGAGAAAGGAGAGAAAAGGAGCGAAAGAGGAGAGGAAGGAAGAGGAGAAGGGAGAGGAAAGGAGATGAAGGTAGGAGGAGGAGAAAGGAGAGGAAAGGAGAGGAAAGGAGAGGTGAGGATAAGGGAAGAAAGGGGAGGAGAGAGGTAGAGAGGAAGGTAGATATAGAGAAATAGAGGTAGATAAATAGAGTGTGGGGGGGAAGAGTAGGGAGAGCGAGAGTGACAGACAGAAAGGTGGAGGGAAGGTAAGGGGGGAGGTGAGGGGTTTGACCTCGTCTGACCTAACCACGTCCAGTACCTGGATCGAAAAACAATGGCCAGAAAGATCCAAGTGCATAATTTTTCTTTTACTCATTCCCACTCTCTTTCACTCTCTCTCTCTCTCATGTAAAGTTTCGACCTAAAGCGAAGAAGTTTCCTCTACGGTGTTCGGCGCGTCAAGTACCGAGGGAATGTGTCCACCAGGGGTCTTACAAGGCTACCAAATAAACTCAGAGGGGTTTACCTTCGTAGGTAGCAAATCCTAAACAAACATTAAAATTCGGTGTGAGCATGCGCGAACGAGACACGTGACAAAGGGAAGGAGTTGAGGGAAAGGGAGAGGGGGGGTGAAGAAACCTTTTTTTTGGGGGTCCTACCTGGTCCTCGAATCCCTTTTGCGTACCGCTACCAGGTGCTTGACCATGTTCCTCGTCCATCCAAAACACACCTACACCTCCTCCTCCCCCTGCGGCGGGGGAGGGCTCCCCTACCGCGGCACTATTCTGCGCTAAACTCGCCTCAAGTTCCCTTTTCGCCCGTTCCGCCTCCTCCTCCTCCTCGTCTCTCCTCCTTATCGCCTCCCACTTCTCCCGTCGCTTTCTCTCCTTCTCGGCGTTCTCCTTCCGGATCTTTTCGACCTCCTCCTCGTAGTACTGTGCGAGGAGGGCCTCCACGTCCAAGGTTGGAGTTCCAGGGGTCTCTGGAGGTTTCTGCTGGCCGACGGAGGCGCTGCCCTCGATCTCTGAGGTGCGGCCAGACGCCTCGTCTTTCTTCCTCTTCGCAGCTTCCAACTCCTCCGGATCTTTGTTCTTCTCCTCCGCCTTCATCTTCTTGTCGAGCTCCTTCTTGACCTTCTTCTTCCTTCTCTTTTCGAACTCCTTCTCGGCCTCCTCCGTGGCCATCTTCTTGACGTCATCCTTCTTCTTCTTCTTCCACACGGCCTCCTGCTCCTCCAGCCTCTTCTCCTCCTCTAACCTCTCCTGTTCCTTTTTCCTCCTCTTCTCCTCCTCCAGCTTCTCCTGTTCCTTCTTCTCCTCCTCTCTTTTGTGCCTCTTCTCTTCCCTCTTTTCAATAACCTTGGTGTTCTTCTCCTCTCCCTCTTTCTTCGTTCTACTCTCAACCTCCTTCTTCTCTTCCCTGGCCTCCTGTGCCTTCTCCGCCTCCTTCTTCTTCAGGTACCATTTCTCTACCTCCTTCCTGGCTGCCTCTTTGGACGCTATCTTGCTCCTCTTCTCCTCCTCCTCCTCAATCGTTCTCTCCTCCTCCACCTCTTCCTTCTCTTTCCCTTCCCCTTTTACCTGTGTCTCCTCCTCTTCCTCTTTCTCCTTCTCCTCCTCCTCCTCTTTCTTCTTCCTGGCCGCCTCCTCGGCCGCCTTCTTCATGGCGTACCATCTCTCGACCTCCTCGAGTTTCTCGTTCAGCTTCGACTTGACCCTGGCCTTGTACTCGTTGCTCCTCCGGTTGTTGTTCCTGTCCTTATCTCCCGCCGCCTTCTTCTCCAACGCCTTCTTCTCGATCTCCTTCTTCAACTCCTCGATCTTCCTCCTCCGTTCGTTCTTCTCCTGGAGCACCTTGTTCCTCCGGTTGATACGCTCCGTCTCGTTCTTAATAGTATTTACTTTGACTATAACTACCTTAACATCATCGTCCTCCTCCTCCTCCTCTTCGTCCTCCTCGTCCTCGTCCTCCTCCTCCTCCTCTTCCGTATCATCATCATTCTGATCTTTATCTCTGTTCCCCGCTAATTCACTTACCTGAAAAGAAAAGAAAAAAACATTAGAATCAAATGAACAACATCAAGAACAACTTTAAAGACTATCATAAAACACAACCACAGTAACCCGACATCTGAGAGAGAGAGAGAGAGAGAGAGAGAGAGAGAGAGAGAGAGAGAGAGAGAGAGAGAGAGAGAGAGAGAGAGAGAGAGAGAGAGAGAGGAGAGAGACCCCTCCTGCGATATAATGTGGCAACTGTCAAGTCTAACAATATGAAGTCATAAATAGTAATAATTATGAGACTTCTGTGGTGTCAGACCTAATATAGCTAGGCATGAGGTCGTGTGCGCGCGCGCTTGTGTGTGTGTGTGTGTGTGTGTGTGTGTGTGTGTGTGTGTGTGTGTGTGTGTGTGTGTGTGTGTGTGTGTGCGCGCGCGTGTATATTCACCTTGGTCTTTTGATCACGTGCTGGATTCGTGATCGACGGCTATTTCCCTCCCGGAAGAGAGCTCAGAGCTCGTATGACCGATCTATGGGTAATGCTGTGACCTTACACACACACACCCAACTCCCCGCCAACGAAAGGTGGAGTAACGACTCGAAGCGCAGCGATACTGAAAATATTTCAGCCCTGGTCAGGATTCGAACCCGGACCGCCTTAGTGACAGTCAGGGACTCTAGCAACCGCGCAACCGTGTGTGTTTAGTAATCTTGCATCGTGTGACGAGCGGGAAGGACATGTCAAGGAATACCGCGGACACACGAATCCGCCCCACCTTTTGACGGTGCGTCCATACTCCAACATAAACACTTAATTAATAAACAACGTCGGTTGCCAACCAAGCGGCACATGATCGTGTCCCGGGGGCTTGACCAAGTTCAAAGTTGCAAACCGACACAGTACGTGTTAATTCTTCATTTCTACCATTTCACTCTACGAGTACGGACGTCAGGCAGGGGCATCTCCCTCTCAACCGTCTTCAAATCCCGTCAAACGTACACACACACACACAAACATACACACACATATACACATACGCACAACACACACATACATACACAAACACACACGCACACACACACACACACATATACACATACGCACAACACACACATACATACACACACACACATGCACACACGCACACACACAGTCTTCATCTGGAAGTGCAGCCCCGAGGGGTTGACTTTCGGTCTTCAAACTTAGCCCAAGTTCTCTCTCTCTCTCAACTACATTTCCTTCATCGTTTTATACAAGGAAACCTAACAACCGGCGACTGCTCGTAAGATGGTAACCCATGGACATAAGCCATCCACCGGACGCGACTCACTCAGCGTCAGTCCTTCGCTATGCCTTACTGCATATGGTGTACAAAGATTCGTTATTTAAACAGCCTTCAAGAGATCGCAGAGTATCATTTCCCATCAAATGTTGGAGTTGAACATTTAAGACTTCAACATTCGACTCCAACTACTATTACTACTACTACTATACACGTCACATGGGAACCGTCCTAAACTATAAAATAAACATGTCCAACGTTTTTCCGCGGAGAGGTCTACTGGGAGGGCCCGGCCGAGACCGTTGCCATCCGCTGTGGGGCTGTGGAACTCGAGGAAACAGCAACAATCACTCTCTTCAAGAATAGATGGTTGAGCATCCCTCTTATATTTCGGCAAGTATCAGGTTAACTTTAACGAAGACAGTTTTCTAAGAATGTCGAAGCTACTAGTCTGTAACAGGCGAGGTGGAAGGCTGCCATTACCAGTTATCCGTATATTCTTCTAACATGAGCCTATATTGCAATCACAAGTGAGCACATGCACAAACATACATACATACAGTAAATACACGTACGCACACACATTTAAACTATGCATGATAACAGAAGAACAAATCTTCCTGCATGCTACATTATAATTATACCAACAGTCTACGGCAAAATCCCGCCACGGTTTGTAGTTGATAAACAAACAAAAGTGTCCATCCGAAATACCAAACGATTAAGACGAACAGGCAAGACGAAGCGAAAGAAAAAAGTACACGAGGGGAAAGACAACGACGACGACAACGGGTCTCCTCCCCACCTCTTGTAGCCAGAACGATACAAAAGACGAGCTTCCCCGTGTTCACTGACGGGGGATTTCAAGTCCACCAGAGAGGTGGATGAAAGTGGACATCGTATATGTAGAAAAAGAGTAAAACGAAGCAACAGCCTTCGCCGTACTTGATCGTCCCCCCGCCCTGACGGAGGTACACGCCGTCTGGTGCCCTCGATACAGTGCGAGACGGAGCCAGCCAGCCTGCCAAGCCTCAGGTGGGTGCCACGCCGTGCCCATGGCACTCGGCACGTCTCCGTTTCTTGGAACGTTCACCCAAGGCAGTGTGTCACGACCGTTCCTGTGAAGGGTGCAGTTTCCATGGGAACGAGTCCTTGTTGTCGGATGTACGGCCTTCCTTCTCCTGCCCGCAAAGAACAAACTATTTCTTGTCAGTCCGGTGACACAACTTAGCCTCTCATTCCCGCTAGGAACGAAGGATTTCATGTCAGTGGGCAGATCCTGGCCCTCGCCGGGTCTCGATCGACCGTGACCGTCTTCAGGCTGGAGTCCACCTCTCATTCAGCTGCATGGCAACGTCCAACCTTAGCCAGAACAATATTCACGAAGTGAGTCACAGTATTGAACGACTTAGGAGTTCCACTGCCGCCAGCCCCCCACCCCCCCTCTCTCTCTCTCTCCTTAGAAGTCCATGGGATGAGCCCATACCCCCTTTCATTATATTTTATTAGTACTTTTACCACTATAGCCGCCATGCGATTTCATTCAGCGAGGCAACCTATCCCTCGGCAACAGCTGGACCAAGTTATCAGCAAGTGCGTGACCCGCATCACGATACCATGCGGTCCGGACACGATAACCACCGGCCCGCCACAGGGACCCCCCCCACGGACCCGCTCCCCCCGCAAGGAATGTCACGCTGATGCGACCAGGAGGCACCTGTGTCACCGCCGCCGTCGCCACGGGAGTACCAAGGTGCCAAGTCAGAGGAGGAGACCTTAAAACTCGTTATTCCATAGGGGACATGCTCACTACAGCAAAATCGCCTGGTACTCGGGAATCAGTAATGGATGAGAGGGGGAGAGGGGGAGAGTGAGAGAGAGATAGGGGGAAGAGGGAGAGGGGGAAGGGAAAGAGAGAGATAGAGATGGAGGGGATGAGACGGAGAGAGATATAAGAGATGAAGAGAGAGGGAGTGAGTGAGTGAGAGGGAGAGATATAGAGATGGAGGGAGGGAATGAGTGTGAGAGACTACTGGGAGTGTGGGATTATTGCTTTATGTTTGTTAAGAATTAATACCCACCCCAATTTGATCCTGCATTGGTGAACGTGACATTAGTTTAATTATATATATATATATATATATATATATATATATATATATATATATATACATACATACACGCACACACACTTTGATTTTGTGAGAAGGGTTCTTATGGCTCAAAGCCTTCCTGCCTTAGTTATTTTGTCTGCACGCCACATCGAAATGGGGGTCATTTTGCAGAAAAAAAGGAAGTCCCGGCATAGCAGATGTCAAAGAAACAAGACCAAGAGTACACCAAAGTACACCAAAGGTCCTATAAAAAGTTCGATCAAAAGAATACCGACGCGCTCGCCCTAATTGCCCCCCCCCTTTC
>NC_134786.1:9342819-9347819 GCF_046742065.1 Oratosquilla oratoria
TTATTTATTTCATTCATCTACTTATTTTCCCAGACCCCACATCCGACCTGGTTATGGACCAAAAGGTCTCTTGTCGGCATGCTCTCCCTTTAATTATTCTTTGTAATTAATCATTCGTCCCAGGAAGGCGAAACATACCTGCCACTGGGTTTAAAATTGGACAATTCTAGATTTAAGAAGGAAATAGGCAAGAACCTGTCCACCAATAGAGTGTGGTCAACGAATGGAACAGACTTCGTAACCATGTAGCCAGCGCTGCAACTATTGGTTGTTTTAAGATGTGGTCATTGACATGGAACTGCCTAGTGTAGGCCTTATGGTCTTTTGCAGTCTCCTTCATTCTTATGTTCTTATGGGCAATCGAGATACCGGACCACGGGACCAATCTAGACCATCTGATTTTAATTTATTTCATTTTATCTATTTATCAATTTATGTTATTTTTCTTTTGTCCTCCATAGCGAGCCCATTAGTAATAGTACGGATAACAATACTTGTGGATCTCGTGCCATGGAAACCCAAACTAATAAATATAACTATAAATACCAAACGCAGATATCGATGTCATTCAGAAAACCTCGCAGATAAAGGCTTCACCCAAAGGCGAGTTCGGCGCCAACGGCGACTTTGAAGTTGCGTCCGGACTTCCTGGCGTCAGGTTCTATTCAGTTGAAGAAAAAGTCACATTTATCCTTTGGCTGACAATCAACATCAAACTCTGTCATTTTCCCCATTTCATTTTCATCCATTTTTTTCCCCTACATAAGGAGAGCTGCTATTCGGTGACTGATATACTCATGATTCCAACCGGCGGCAGATCGCACACTGAAACGACCCATGACAATACTCTAGGGTTGCTTTCCACAGAAGTCCCCGAAAAGGCACCGATGCCGACTACCGTGGGGCAGCGGGTACTCGAGACACTCGAAGCAACATTTTAGATTTATCATCAGTGGGCGAGATGCAGGGATGACCCGTCATCCACGAGGAGCCAAGATAAGAGGGAGGGAGGGGGGTGGAGTAGGTGGGGATGAAAGGGGTGGAAGTGGAATTATCCCCTCGACTTTGGCTACCTCCCTTGTAAGGGGGAAAAAGCCGTTGGTATGTGTGTGTATTACTATTATTATCGTTATCAGTGGCCATCGGTGTTTTACATGCGAGAGGACGATATGTGATTTGCACATTCTGATCCAAATATCAATATGAATTTCACCCCAAAATACATACGAACTTGCCTACAATGACACAAACCGTTCAAAGGATTACAAAGGCGGAGCATGCCGACAGGAGACCTTTTGGTCCATATCAAGGTCGGGTGCGAGAAAAAATCATAAATGATCAATAAATAAATAAATTAATAAAAACTATAAGGTAAATAATAAATAAAATACATAAATGCATAGGTACAGTTAAATAATAAACAGGTAAATAGTAAATAATAAATTGACGTAACTAAAATCATGCACAATATGTATATTACAGGTAACACACAAGTAACACCAATAAGTATGTTGCTTTCGTTACTGTCCCCCCTAACCTCAGATCGACGGGACCCCACGTCTCCAGACACCTGGCATCTTCGACTCCAAAACAGACAGGCTACTGATCTCTCCTATTTCGAGCGACTGCGTGTTCTGTTGACACGAGGCTACTTTAAAAGCCGCTAGTCCTAGCAACTTGTAAACTACACCTCTACTTGCCCCGTGTGAACGGAAAGTTAGCCAACTTGCCTCCAGGCTACCCTAGTGTTAACACTTACTTGCCGGGCAAGTAAGTGTTTGTTAACACTTACTTGCCGAGCAAGTTAACTTGCATCCAGCGCTAAGTGGTTACTAAACTAGTCCCGAAGTGTTAACACTTGCCGAGCAAGTTAACTTGCATCCAGCGCTAAGTGGTTACTAAACTAGTCCCGAAGTGTTAACACTTACTTGCCGAGCAAGTTAACTTGCATCCAGCGCTAAGTGGTTACTAAACTAGTCCCGTGCTAACGAGGCTTCATCTAAACGTGCTCTGACGTTTCTCCTTCCACCCCTCTGCCCCGGGACCGCCGCCTCTTTAAGCTGGACCGGGGGGGGGGCTTTCCCCCCCGTCTCCCCCCCCCCCGGTTCCCCGGGCCCCCCTCGCAGGACACGATGACCCCGAAGGTACGGGCTGGTGACTAGTAACCACGTGGCGGGCGAGGCGAAGCGAGGAGACGTTCTCCCCCCCTCCCCTTCCCCCCCGGCGGGTGGCTGGGTCCGAGGCCAACCACCAGGGCCCTTAAGTCAAGGGTAAGGGCCAATTATAGAATCGAAGGCAATGCCCGGGCGAACCGATTATTTGGAACCGGAAGGAATCCGAAGCGGGTAAGAAGGAAGAAGTTGGGGGGGGGGGGAGGGAGAGAGAGAGAGAGAGAGAGAGAGAGAGAGAGAGAGAGAGAGAGAGAGAGAGAGAGAGAGAGAGAGAGAGGAAGGGGAAGTTGGAGGAGGATGGGGAGGAAGGGGAGGATGGGAAGGAAGGGGAGGATGGGGAGGAAGGGGAAGTTGGGGGATGGGGAGGAAGGGGAAGTTGGGGGATGGGGAGGAAGGGGAAGTTGGGGAGGAAGAGAAAGTGGGGGAGAGGAAGTGGAAATGGGAGAAAGGAAGGGAAGAGGAAATTGGGTTTAGAGGATGGAGAGGAAGGGGGAAGTTGGGGGAGTGGATGGGGAGGAAGGGGAAGTTGAGAGAGGACAGGGAGGGAGGAAAGGGAAGTTGGGGGAGAGGATGGGGAAGGG
This sequence comes from Oratosquilla oratoria, assembly GCF_046742065.1. Taxonomy (NCBI): domain Eukaryota; kingdom Metazoa; phylum Arthropoda; class Malacostraca; order Stomatopoda; family Squillidae; genus Oratosquilla; species Oratosquilla oratoria. Next base: position 9,345,572 of record NC_134786.1, read on the forward strand.
GGAGAGGATGGGGAGGGAAGGGGAAATGAGGGGGAAGGTGGGGAAGGGAAAGAAAGGAATAAGAAAGGAAAATGTGGTCGAAAGCAAGACCAACCAACGTGGATACAAATTTGGAGAGAGGGGGCGAGTAAGGCACGAGGAGGAGGAGGAGGAGGAGGAGGAGGAGGAGGAGGAGGAGGAGGAGGAAGCAGACAAGGAAGTGGGCGAGGAGGACGAGAGGGGGCAAAGAGAACGAAGTGGAGAACGTGGACGAGAAAGTGGACCACGTGGACGTGGAAGAGAAAGTGGATGAAGAAGAGATGGAATAAGTGGAGGAGGAGGAGAAGGAGAAAGATATGGAGAACAAAGAGGTTGAGGAGGAAGTGGAGGACGTCAAGGAGGAAGAGGAGGAAGAGGAGGAGGAGGAGGAGTAATGGTAGGAGGGGTGAGAAGAGCCGGGAGGGGGAATGATAAGGGAGGGAAAGAGAAGAAGAGACTTACGCAAGATGAAGACGGTTAATCACAAAAGGTCTGAGGGGGGAGAATTTGATTCCAAATATTAATCCAACACCATCACCTTCATCATCATCATCATTATCATCATTCCCTGCCCCTGCCCCTCCCCCACCCCCCTTCCTTCCTTTCTCCTCTTCCCTAAAGACGCCATTAGTGTTCAAATTGAGAATGGAAAGGGGTGCAAGTGATTGCGACCCATCCCAATGCGAGACTAGGCCTACATGCGGAACAATTCAGGAGGCCAAGATGGAAGAAGTCGACGACGACGATGACGATGACGATGATGATGATAATGATGATAATGATGATGATGATGATGATGATGATGATGATGATGACGTGGATGAAGAAGGGCGGACGGGAAAGAATAATTGGCGGGACAGGGACAAGACAAGGAGGACGAGGAGGAGGAGGAAAAGGAAGATGACCGAGCAGCACAATGAAGCAACGCACTGGGGAGAGGAAAGACACCCACCCAGGGGATGTGGAAAAAGTGGAGCGTGGACTGAAGGTCGCGGGCGGCCTTATGGTACGGACGTAGAGACGATAGCGCTGTCGGACGGGCCGTCTCGCCATTTATTAAGGTGACCCGGGTAACCAGGTCATCACAGCAATATATATATATATATATATATATATATATATATATATATATATATATATATATATATATACACATACATACGTGTACAGGGATGTATTACAAATAACCAATCCAGCCATTTCGACCGAGTCACAAACCCAGGCCCCAAGCGTGGGACGCCCACCAGTTACCACTATACCAACAAAGGGCATGAAAGGATTCGAACCTGCCACAGAAAGCTGCAGATGGGGTTGGGAGTCGGATAAAAACAAAAGTCTCCAATCGTCTTTGCTCAGCTTCGCTATAAAGGTTAAAAATATAAACGCACACAAATACGTACATGCGCGCCCCCGTACACACGCGCACACAAACGCAAACGTACATAAGTTGTGCGTCCTCTGTACAAAGAGTCGCCAACACATCCTCTTATGTGTGTGCAGCACTTCCTGATCGCTATCCTCGCCAAACCCCCTCTCCCTCCCTCTCTCTCTCTCTCTCTCTCTCTCTCTCTCTCTCTCTCTCTCTCTTTCTCTCCGCTCTTCTATATACACTCGAGTCCCCCCCTCCTCCTGTGTATACACACACGGTCTGTTCCTCCTTCCAGACGCAGACCCTAAACTCCATCTCACCCGCGCACCGAAAGTGCGGAAGTTTTTATGCCTCCGTTACCTCTCTAAGCCAAAGAGAGAGACGGGGAGAGAAAGAGAGGAAGAGAGAGAGAGAAAGGGAGAGTGGGAGGGAGAGAGAGAGAAAGGGAGAGTGGGAGGGAGAGAGAAAGGGAGAGTGGGAGGGAGGGAGGGAGGGAGATAGAGAGAGGGAGGGAGGGTGAGAGAGAGAGAGAGAGAGAGAGAGAGAGAGAGAGAGAGAGAGAGAGAGAGAGAGAGAGAGAGAGAGAGAGAGAGAGAGAGAGAGAGAGAGAGAGAGAGAGAGAGGGAGACAAAGGGAGAGATGGAGAATGAGAGAGAGAGGGAGACTGGGGGGAGAAGGAGAGGCGGAGGAGACAAAAAGAGGGAGATCGAGAGCGAGTACCCAGGCGACACAAACTCGTCGACCCGCCAATTACACAGCCATTGTCGACCTATTTATATTACCTGTGCCGAGACAACGTGTTTACCTGTTCTCCAGATTCTCGCCTAATCCCTCCCTCTGTTACACAACTCACGAGTGCGG
>NC_134786.1:9357819-9402819 GCF_046742065.1 Oratosquilla oratoria
AGAGGAGAGAGAGAGAGAGAGAGAGAGAGAGAGAGAGAGAGAGAGAGAGAGAGAGAGAGAGAGAGAGAGAGAGAGAGAGAGAGAGAGAGGAGGGAGGGAGAGAGAGCGCGAAGGGGGGGTAGGGGGAGGGGGGAAGGGAGAGAGGAGGAGAGAGGGGGAAGGAGAGAGAGAGAGAGAGAGAGAGAGAGAGAGAGAGAGAGGGGGGGGCGGGATGGGGTGTCATTTCCTTGTGACTGCGCGTCAGAACCGCTATCACTCAGCGCCGCCGCCGCCGTCGTCGCCGCCGCCATCCCTCGGGGGGCACGTGTGAATTATCATCTTCGCCTGTGCTGCGCGCCAAGCGACGCTAAGCCAAGCTAGCAAGGCGAAGCGATTCGGGGCACCGGTTACCCAACTTGCAAGGGGGGCAAACCCATAACACATTCAGTCAAGCTATCTCGGTTCGTATATATGTGTGTGTGTGTGTGTGTGTGTGTGTGTGTGTGTGTGTGTGTGTGTGTGTGTGTGTGTGTGTGTGTGTGTGTGTGTGTGTGTGTGCGCGCGCGTTCTAGGTTAGAGTCACAGATAAAAGAATAAAAAATCCCGGTATGAATGTACGGAAAACCATCGTCTCACACTAGTGTCGTCGAACTTTAGAAATCCCATTCTGGCTAACGGCACAGTGGGGTGGAATCCCAATTCCTCAATGGGTAAAACAGATTTAAGTAGTCATTTTTTTAGGGGAGGGAGGGAGGGAGGGGGGGAGGGAGGGAGGGAGAGAGGGAGAGAGAGAGGGGGGGAGAAGCAAATCCAACAAGGACTGGGAGAAGATCAACGACCCAAGTCTACCAGATAAACACTCGAAAGCTAAAATTAATAGGAAGACTGGACTTCACTACTCCGGGACGAAGCTGCCCGGGGAACTGGCTCTCTTGGGTCTGCAGCTGTGCAGCTGTGCAGTAGCAGCAGCAGCAGCAGCTCCCCAATGACAAGAAAATAACCGCGGAGGCGGCACCTCACGGGGCTTGTCCTCCATACATTACCAAGTCCTATTTACACAAGACCCTAACTTGGGACTTGGCCCTGGGTCAGAGAACCACCACCACCACCTCTACCACCTCCTCCCTACCCCCTACCACATCATAAGAACATAAGAATGAAGGAGACTGCAAGAGACCACAAGGCCTACACTAGGCGGCTCCATATCCATCGCCTATTTCCTTCTTATATTTAAATTTGTCCAGTTTAAATCCATTACTGCGAGTCCTGCCCTGTTGTTTTAATATGATGACCTTGTTTGCGTCACCCCGTTAAAGCCTTTGATCCACTTGATCACCCCGCACTCTGCGCCCTTCCAGAGAGTGTAAGTTAAGGTGCCTAAGCCTCTCTTCGTATGGCAAATTTCCGAGTCCATGTATCATTTAGGTCCCTACCCCCCTACCACAAGACTACTCTACACATCAACACAACTGGCAGCGCCTCAGGTACAGCTGTTGCATGACTCGTGCAGAACGGCACTGACTGCATACAGTTTAGTCGTCCAAAGCTACGTTTGACTCGTTGCGATTATAATGCTGCTACTAGCACAGCCAATGGCGGGTGACGCGCATCCTACTACCTGGCATCCAACCTGGGTAAGCGCGTTGTTAAGTTCGTTTAAAATGATTGGAAGAACCCCCATTCAAAAACAAAGAATTAGTGCTCTTGACAATCGTTTGACGATTATCGTTGAGCCATGAACGATCATCGTTGAACGATAATCGCACAGAGAAAAACGTGTCTTTAATTTCAAGAGCAGCAACACCAACATACATTACAGGTTCTCTGAACGATTCCCAATCCAAACGGCACAATCTTTCTATATACCAAGAGGTTTTTTTTCCACCTTATAAGGGAGGTAGCCAAGTCAGAGGCACGTACCTCTTCCCACCCATTCCACTTCCGTCCACCACCCTTTCCACCTATTCCACACCCCTCCACCACCCCTATCCACCCCTCCTATCTCACCTCCTCATACCTATAAAGCAAAGTGGAGGGCGTTTTCTCAAATTTAACCTAAACATGTGCATTTTATACCTCAAACACAAGTCATCAATATTTCCCAGATAACATCCAATCCCCTCTCCCCCCCTACCCCCGGGGCAACCCCAACAGCGTAACAATTGGTACCCCCCCCAACGCATCAACCGCAAGCGTCCGCTTGTCCATCAACGCCTCACAAATCTATCAACCATTTGGTGTCACAATCACGTTGGAATCAACCACAAATAATGATGTGTTTATCACCAACCAATAATACGTATACTCGTGTATCCAAACGCCGACATATTCGGCCCTGTTCACACTAGCGGTTCAATTACTAATAAGTCAGTGGAGGCGTTCACAAACGACCGCGCAGTTTCTACTTGACTATGCTCTACCGCCGCGGTTTCCGTGCGGTTCAAACCGCTAGTGTGAACAGTGCTTAGCAATTTCCTACTGCTCTCTCTCTCTCTTTCTTATCGTGACTGATCTTTTCCTAAATCTGTCTCCATTATCCAATCGTCGGGCTGGGTACGATTCCCAATTTCTTGTTTACTAGTGGACTCCGACGCAGAGCGTAAACATGAACGAACGCGAGCGAACACGTACACACGTACACACACACACACACACACACACACACACACACACACACACACACACACAAGAAGCCAGGTCATGTTGCCCGAACAACCACGAAAAGGCGAGATACAATTTCACCCAAGCTATTTACAGCTTGCCTCGAAGGGATTTGGAGCGGAGTTGAGAAGGGTACGGTTCGAGCATTAATGAGGATAATTTCAGTCACCTGAAACTTACAGAAAACCTAACAACCTTGCTTCAGAAACTGCTTAAAACTTAAAGGTTATCTAAGACAACCTCAAAGTAGGTTTGATGATAACAGTAGAACCAAGACATGTTCAACACCGAAATTCAAAATGCGCCAATCTTGAAGTTCAAAGTTATCACTATCGAAGCTAGATAAAACACGAAAAATAAACAAAATGTAATATAAAATTGGTTGGAACAAGTTTGCTAAATATAGGAGTTTGCTCTCCCGTTTGTCTGAAACGCAAATTTACAACCAGATTTGATTGATTTGTCGTTCATGGCGCCGCAATATCTTGGTCGTATGGCGCACAACAACTGGTGTATAATACCAGCTATAATCTAAGGAAGCGATTCTTGGACATTGAAAGAGGCAGTGGAGACGGGGTCCACACACACGGGGCAAAGGTGAAACCGGTGTTAAAAGACGAGGAAAGGGGCAGGTTAGGTAATACAGCAAACTAGAGAGAAACTTGAAAAAGCGATAATTATCCATCCGCTGCCCCAGGTCTCTATCGCAAGAGATCCACGGGTCCTGAGGTCGCAGATGTTCGAGTAGTATGCCGCAGATTTTGTTTTTTCGTTTAGTTGCTTGTTTTGCCAGGGCTTCTCAACCTGAGGTTCGCGGGACTGTTTGCTGGAGGTACTTGGACGACTGGCGAAAGATTAAATTAACATTTAAATTCGCAGAGAAAATGGCTTATAGAAATGCGCGCCCTATCATGCCATTACAATTTGAACCATTTGATATCCATTGCTGTACCATTATTCAATTAATCTTAATATATTACCATTTTATATTCTGTGCATCAGATTAATGAGGGTACGGGTCGATGGTCTGGGGACTGTCGGGATACGTAGAAAATGGGATAAAGGTTGAGAACCTCTGTCTTATGCGATGGCGATTAAGAAGCAAAAGAGGACCTGGGCGGGGAAGGCAGCCGAAAAGGATGATGAGCGATGAAACAAATCTCTTACTGAATGGACGCCGCGAGATGGGAAGCGTGGGAGAGGGAAAACAGATGTCGAGACGAGATACAGAAGTTTGCAGGAGAGACGTGGCAGGTCTTTGACCTGCACTGGGCTCCGAATGTCTGACTGATTGAATCAGCAAGAGGAAAAGGAAGAAAAAAAACTGCACCGCTGACGTTACAACACTAAATGTCATAGTTCTACAGGCACCTTCCAAACTCGTACACTCCTCACAGAGCCCCCAATCCAACCCCAACAAAGTCTACAGCATACAAGTACGCGCGCACACACACACGCACACGCACACACACACACTAGTACTCCATCCCTAAAGTGCGAACGTTCCGAAGAGATTTCGACATAGCAAGGTCAATCTCTCGGCTCCCACCTAAAACACCGAATCTGTCATCGTGTGTGCGTCACTCCCCAACGGACGACATCCGACCTTATCATCACTAATAGAGACCAGAACACGCGGTCATAGATACTGCGAGCGGTTATCGCATGAGAAAGACTGCCACCATCATATGTGAACAACACCTTGTACATTATACACCTACATTAGACTAGTTCTATTTTTTAAACAAGTTATGTCACTATATCTCTGTATCATTCTTAACTTAATAAACCTTTATTATTATTACAGGAAATAACATCAAGCTGACCCTCGATCCCTTGGGTTCGAGTGGCACTTACGGAAGAGGAATTGGACCCATATCCTGACGACACTGAGGATTCAGACCCGAGGGACTTTGACCGGGCCGACTTGGCAAAGCCCCGGACGGCCGAGTACGAGCTGCCGCCGTAGTCGCGATAAGACTTGGTGGTGTAAGCGGGCGAGAAGATCCCACTCGAGTAGGACGAGTAACTGGACACGGGCTTCTTGGTCGTCGGACTGGTCGGGCTGGACGCATCCTTGACGCTGTCCACGTCGTAGCGAGAACCGCTGGCGGAATGTGTGGTGTAAGAGCTGGTCGAGGAGGTCGAGGCCGACCTGGTGGGGGAGGTGCCCCTCGAGAACGAGGAGTACCGTTTTATCGTCGGCCGTTCCCGCTCCGTCCGCGGGAGGGACGCCGATCTGTGGAGCGATGTGGGGCGGGCGCTATAGGCACTTGCGCCGTAGGCACTGTAGGACGACCCATACGGCGAACTGTAGGGCGAGGCGGACCCATAGGAGGTTCCATAGGGCGAAGTATAGCCGCTGTGGTTGCGTGCTGCATACGAGGGCGCAGCCGCCGTCGCCGAGCCGTAGCTCCCCGTGCTGTAGTGGCGCCTGAAGGACATGTCGCTAGTCGTAACTTACGACCTTGAGTTGGGCCTAAAGAGGAGTAACCCCTCCTGCTGGTGTTGGTAGGCAGAAACACCGACCACCACTGACACACTTCCTCAGGAGGCTACCCGAACCGGGGCAAAATCAAACGTAGCTAAGGTCAAGATGTCCTTTCACTAGACCCGTCAAGGGCCTCTGTAGTCTTCCAAAGGGCCCCTACTCTTTCCTCAGGGCCCTAAGCACTTTAAACAGGGGCCCCCTTACGTCGCCACATCACACAAGGCAACCAGGAGGCAGAAAGGGCAACAACAACATCCAACAAGGAGCCTCGACGGAACGACGGCACCTTTACGCTCTCGAATACGCCTTCGAAATTGTTGAACTCCACGTTACAACCTCGGTACTAGGTTATGATCTCGTTACTTCCTTGAACGGCGTTACGATCTCTCTTGAACGGCGTTACGATTACTTTTGCGATCTCCCGAGAGAGCATGCGAGTAGAACGCGCGCGCGACTGTGTCTCGACATGAAGAGCCGAAGGGAGCCGAAGAGAGCCGAAGAGAGCCAACGCGGGAGGCCCTGAACACCTACGCAGGGCAGTACGACGCACACTGGCAGAGGGAGCGCGCGCCCTCACACTTTACGAGAGAGGCAAGGGCACAGGGCGGCAGGGAGGGAGGAGGGAGGGGGAGGGAAAGTGAAACAGAAAGAGATGGAGAGGGAGAGGATGGAGAGGGGGCAAGGAGGGGTAGAGGGAGGGAAAGTGAAACAGAAAGAGATGGGGAGGGAGGGGGAGAGGATGGAGGGAGACGGGGAGGAGGAAAACTAAGGTAAGGGCAGGAAGATAGGGAGGAGGAGTAGGAGGAGGTTGGGGAAAGGCGAGGGGGTTGAGACGGTGGGAAATACACTCTCGTCAGCTGTGGAGAAGCGAGGAGCAATCCGAGACGGTGGGGCGGAGAAGCAGAAAGATCTGAGGGCAGGTAAGGCACCAGTGATAGACGGAAGGACGGGTTGTGTGGGTGGGTGCGGCGCACGGAACAGAGGGGCGGAAGAGGGGAAAAAAGTACTTGTGGGGAAAAAAAATTTATAAACAAAGGGGGAGAAAGGGGCGGGGCCCTTCCCTCCTCCTACCAGGGCATGGGGCTTTTTAATCCCCTAACCTTAAGGGTAACTACAGTTAATAAAGGGAGCGGGATTAACCTCTTCAACCCAGTGGCGGTCTTTAAGAAATACATTCTGGCTAACGGTAGGGTATTTTATTCGACGAGGGGGGAGGAGCAATGTACGCAAAGGTCTAATGGTTTCCAACCGGCAAATCCGTTTCAAACATTCTGTAAATCAGGAACATGACGGGGATTTTGTCGGGGGAAACAACAAATTCCTTGGATTTAGGGAAACAATTTTTAAAAGAATTTACATTTAGGTTCGACTTTATACTCCTTTGCATGACGCACGTAGCTCCACTTTTCGACAACATACAGCAACTCCTCCCCACCTCCATCAGAATTGGTATCAATTCTTATCTAATCTTTGTGCTATGTGGCTACCATGCAAGAATGGGGATGCGGAATGAAACACCTCGTTTTGTTCTCTCCAACCGCCACACGACCTCAATCAGTTTATAGGAACCTCTGGCCGAAGAAGAGGTTATTAAACGATGTGATCATGTCGTTTACGAACCAAAGGTGGATCTCGGGAGAGCAGAATCGAACAGAGGACACAAGAAGACGCCCGAATGTTTCATATCCACAGACTTCCTGTTCATTCAAATTGTTAACATGTCGAACACGGCCTCATATAACGGCCACTATCTTGCCCCCCCCTCTCTCTCTCACACACACACATGCAGACATAGGCACACGTACACACAAAGACACACACGATTTACCTCGCTACCACAAATCTGTCCGCGCCACTAGGCGTGGTGTGGCGGCCACGTCTGAAATGGTACAACTGAAGTCGAGGGAACGCGATGGTGGTGGTGGTGGTGGTGCCATCGACCGAAGAAATCCGAACAGGACTGACCCCGGGCTACAGAGAGCACTATGAAATTAAAGAGAGAGAGAGAGGGAGAGAGAGGGAGAGAGAGAGAGAGAGAGAGAGAGAGAGAGAGAGAGAGAGAGAGAGAGAGAGAGAGAGAGAGAGAGAGAGAGAGAGAGAGAGAGAGAGAGAGAGGGGAGGGGGAGGGAGGGGGGGAGAAATAAACAAGACTTGTACCTTTGTTTTTGGCTGCTACAGAGCAATTCACTCGACCTAAGTTGTGCCCCTCCCCCCCACCACCGCCCACCCCGCTCATAGAAAGGACTAAAGCCATCTAGATCAAGCCCTTAACTGCTAATGACTTGTCCTCTTGCTCGAGCTTCTGCCCGGCGATGGTATTCCGAGGGGGGAAAAAAAAGGTGCTGAAGAAGCAAACGTCGGCATTTCTTGCTTCCACAGATGGGGCCCATCCCAGTAAATTCGCAGGGACGATCCCCGGCCGCCGTTACGGATGCCAGAGCGACACCGACAGAGGGTCGTAGCGTCAGAGGCTGCACTGAACGACCAATCTTCGACTGAAACCATTCACATGAGGAAGAAGAGGAACAGGAGAGAGAGGAACACCACCACGGGCGTTGTTATGCAAGCCACGGCCGATTGCGGATTAAGCGTTCGGGAGTGTGTGTGTGTGTGGGGGGGGGGACTATCTCAATCTGCCTGGGAGATTGCTTATCTGATTAAGGCATTATGCACGTCCTGCTTGGTTCTTTGTATGTCAGCCACACAAAAGACACCACAGACCGCATGGGTTATCGCGTGAGGATCAACTCTAAACATGAAGATTTAGGATTTTTAACGACTTTTCTTTTGTATACTCGTTCACAGACTCTGCTCTATCATCTGTGCCTAAGGACCGTGAGTCTTCTGTGCGATTAATGTTGCTGATCAACGTCTTGATCATCCGTGTTGTTTATGTGACCCCCAACTGCTTGTGGTGTTGGTGTTTAGTGGGCCCTTCCTCCCCACCTCTCTCTCTCTCTCTCTCTCTCTCTATATATATATATATATATATATATATATATATATATATATATATATATATATATATATATATATATATATATATATATATAAACATTCTAGTTCAGGGGTACCTGGTATTGGCGGAACGGTTCCCAGGTGTTACTTGGATGACTAGCGAAACATTATTCAAACACATTAAGTCTGCAGAGAGAACATTGTACATTTCTTTATGTTAATGCCGAACTGATGAATAAGGTCATTACAACTTGAAACATTTGATATCCATTGTGGTACCATTTTTTTTTAATTGGTCTTAATATATTACCATTCCGTTTTCTGTGTCAGGTTAATGGGGGTACGGGTCGATGGTCCGAAGACTGAGTACGCAAGGGGAAAAAAGGTTGCGAATACCTGGTCTGGTTGATATTTATTTCTTAACCGAAGTCAGAGTGTCGCGCGTGCCAAGCCTCACTTTTTATAATGGACGCACAACAATGGCGCTAGCGAGTCCGGTCTACAAGGGCCCCCCCTTGTAAACATATCGATCGATCAAACTTCGTTCAACTTTTCGAGCGAGCTGTCGCCGGTGCTGGGTAATGTACTTTGTACTACGCTCGCCAATCTCTGATCTTTCTAAGAGAAGCAAAGACAAAGGAGAGATAGGGTGGCGGGAGACAAACGAAGATGGCCTAGAATTTGGTTTACTCTAACGCTGCGACCCACGTGGTCTTCTTCAGAGAATTGATAAAAGTTTTCATGGGGTCACTTTTGTAGACAACTCTGAAGACCAAGTTGGTCGTAACGTTAGAGTTAACCAATTCCTAAACCATATTAGTCTTTCCCCCACCACCTTATCTCTAATCTCTGTTGTATTAAGCCTGGGTACTTCCTGAGGACGCCGATGAATACCTGCTTGTAGTGGTCCTCGCGGGCGGACATCGGAGAGAATTGTCTCCCCACTACCCCTGCCCACCTTCGAACCCAACAACTTCGCCTCCAACTGCAGGTGCGGCCCTGAGGGGTTGGCATTCGGTCTCTGGAATTAGGGGTCGAGATCTCTATCCCAGTTCACCTCCCCACTTCTTCACACAAGGAGAGACGAAGAACTGGTTCCCGGGGCCCAAGTTTCAAGTTGATGAAATTTGAGGCAACGAGCACGCTACTCTTCATGTCAAGTGGAATCCTGGCCTGGCGGAACGGGTCTGCTGGTGTCTCCTCACCCTACTCCTCCTCCTCCTCCTCCTCCTTTCGTGCATGACTCGATTCAATGCCTTTCCATTCCATCACATCATCTATACGGCCACGGCATCTTGGCAGTCTTTCGGCTGTCATGCTTCCTCAAGGCATAACACACATCGGATTATTATTTTTCTCCCCCTATTGTGGTGTGTGGGCGAGGTTGGGTCATGGTAAATATAAACGTCCCATCTCGGGTTAAATATAGCTCGTTAGACCTCTTGCACTTCGGCCAATATCGGTTGGTCGGATTCACGTGACTGTATCTGTCAAATGGTCCCGTATATCAATCTTCAACAGCGTTTAAGGACTCGCCCCAAAGCCTAAATCGTTCATGTTTGTTCCATAACACCCTATTTGGGCTCTTCGTTATTGAGATAGGGGAGGAAGAAGGGGGAAGATAGGGGAAGGGAAGGGGGGGAGGGGGAAAAGGGGGCGGGGCACCGCGGAGACAAATAAAAAATCTTGACGGCAATCAGGGTTTCTGCCACACGGGAAAGAGGGTGTAAAAAATGAAATAAAAAATAAAAAATAAAAATAAAATAAAAAACTGACGGTAGGCAAAGTGCCACGGGTATTGAAGCTTTGTGTGTGTATTTCTTTACTGGTATACAATCCTCTTATTTATTCATTTATTTATTTGATTTTATGTTTACGTTCGAATACGTTCAAGTCAACCCATCCTCCAACTTCACAGGCGCTCCACGCATCGCCCAGATTCCGGGGCTGCAGCTGACTGAAGCGAGGGCCCCAACATGCACTCGTTTCCTCACTCTCTCCCTCACTTCCTCGATGCATATCAACTAAAGATGACGACAGATAGCCTGGGCTCCTGTATCGGCAATCTCCAAGTATCTAAAAGTTAAATCCCCAAATTTTAAGTTAAATTTTCATGTAAAAAAATTGTAGTAATAAAAGTTAAATAGAATAAATAGAATTTTCAAAATTCTGCACGAAAAAGTTCGAAATACTAAAACGTCCGATACTATAATAACATTAAAAATAAAAATTAAACTAAATTGAATAAATAAAATTTTCAAAATTCGGAACGAAAAGATCTGAAAAGCTAAAATGTTCGATCCTAGGGGGACCGACTCTCCCACGTCCTGATACAAGAGAGTTTCTTGACCTTTCCTGACATCAGCAACCCCCCTCCCCCCCCCCTGGACTCAGGTTTGGCAAACCCTAAACCAACCGGAGGTGACTTCGCAGGGCCCCGACGCCCGCGAGTCGATTTCATTCATCTCTGAGGAGGCCCAGCTCGTCGTCGGGGCCCGGACAGAACGGAGCCAATAACCCGTGTCCTACTGAAGAGGCAGAGAAATCTGCCTCCGAGCCTAAGGACGGCAAATAGGACCTTGCCTCCTCTTCATCCGCAATCAGAGGTGTCCCAAGGTGCCACAAGGAGCGGGCCACTTCTCGAGGTGTCCCATGCGCCTCGAGGAGAGGGCCACGTCTCGAGGTGTCCCAAGTGCCACAGGGAGCGGGCCACGTGTCGAGGTGTCCCAAGTGCCACAAGGAGCGGGCCAAGTGTCGAGGTGTCCCAAGTGCCACAAGCAGCGGGCCACGTCTCGATCGAGGTGTCCCAAGTGCCACAAGGAGCGGACCACGTGTCGAGGTGTCCCAAGTGCCACGAGGAGCGTGCCACGTGTCGAGGTGTCCCAAGTGCCACAAGGAGCGGGCACCTCTCGAGGTGTCCCAAGTGCCACGAGGAGCGTGCCACGTGTCGAGGTGTCCCAAGTGCCACAAGGAGCGGGCCACGTGTCGAGGTGTCCCAAGTGCCACGAGGAGCGTGCCACGTGTCGCCAGGGGCGTAATAGGACGACACAAAGTCTCGTGGTGGCCCCACCCCACACGGGAGGGAGGGAAGGAAGGGTGGGCGGTGACGGGCGTGTTCCCGCGCCGAGCCGTGAATGAAGGTGCCACACCCAAAGACCGAGGGGCGCCCCAGGGGTGGTGTAATGACTAGCTGGCCCCTTGCGTTCGGCGGGTTCCGTCAATAACACGTTTACTTGTGAATTAACCAACCCAGAGCTTTGTCTCGCATCCTCTCTCTCGTCACCCTTTTCTTAACCATCACCCCTTCCTTCCTTCCGTCCTCCCATTCTCCTCCCCACATCCTCTCCCTGCCATCATTGCCTTCTTTTCTTGTCTCCATCCTCCATTTTCCCCCCTTCCTTCCGTCCTCCCTTTACCCCCCCAACCTCCTCTCCCCTCCATCTTTACCTTTGTCTATTTTTTTTTTCTTTTTTTTCCCTGTCTCGTCTCGCTTCTCCATATTTTTTCTTCTTCTTCTGAGCCCGCCTTCGGGCAACAGAGCGAAGACCCAACCGATGAAGAAGACAACGACGAAGGCCGGGCAGGTAACGATTATGGTCACGTTTGCGCGCGCGCGAGTTCCACACACGAGGAACTCCTGTGGCATTGACGTCACTATCAAGCGCCGCCACCCTCCTTCGCCCGTGACGCGCACGGTGGGAGGCACTTCGCCTTTCAATCTTGCTGCCGCCATGCTGTCTTCCCTCGCACTTTCTTGCCCAGCCCTCCCTCCCTCCCTCCCCCAACCTACTCGGAAGCGATAGGGTTACGGACCATCTCCATGAACCCTTTCAGCGTCATTTGGCACTTTGTTATTTATTTAGTTCTGGCTGCCGGCGCCAGGCTCGTGGATTCATTTCCTACGTCGTCAAGAGGTCGGAATCACGTCTCAATCAACCCTTCGGTGCCAGCCAGGTGCCAAATTTCCTATTGTTCTGGCTCCGGGCGCCATTTCCTTCACCTCCGTGACACACACGCGCGCGCGCGCACACACACACACACACACACACACACACACACACACACACACACACACACACCTCGTGGCGCTGTGGTTAGAGTTCTCGCCTGCCACTACGGCGGTGCGGGTTCGACTCCCGCCCAGGGCTGAAATAATTTCATTATCGCTACGCTTCGAGTCGTTACTGCAACTCTCGTGGGTGTTGGGTGTGTGTGTGCGTGTAAGGTCAGCATATCCCATAGATCGGTCATATACGAGCTCCGAGCTCTCTTCCGGGAGGGAAATAGCTGTCGATCGCGAGTCCAACACGTGATCCAAAGACGAAGGTGAATCACACACACACGCCCCGGACCCAGGGGCCAGCGAAATCGAGATGCCTGCCTGCCTGCCTGCCTGACTGCCTGCCTGGCTGTCAGCAGGCACGTCTTCAAGTGGCACCCGAGGGTTCCCTCCTGTGCCTCTGACACAGACAAGTGACCCGTGGCACTGGCACTGGCACTGGAGGTGGTGATATGGGAGGAAGCAAAAAGTTATTTGTGGCCACTGCCTCCGCCTACCTTCCCGACCGCCTTCCACAGTCACGGCAGGCCCTGGGGCGCACAAGGGCGTAAAATGGGACAAATAAGGGGAAAAGAAAAAATGGGATAAATCTCAGGAAGAGTCCCAAAGGATGAAAAGGTAAAAATAAATAAATAAATAAATAAATAAATAAATAAATAAATAAAAGATAAATAAAAAAAATAAAATAAAAATAATAATAATCAATTAATAAAAAATAAAATAAAGAGGAAGTGAAATTGAGGAAGAGTAAACAAAAGTGGGGGAAAAGAGGAGGAACTGGAAATGGGTCATTATTTGTTTGGGAAAAGTTCCCTTCAAAATAACGGATTTTTTTAAGAACGTAACAGAGAAATGGCTAGACATACAAAAAAGAAAGTGAACGGAAGTGTGACAGGGAAAAAAAAATGTAAAAACAGGAAATGGAAAGGGGGGGGGGCAACGGGGAGAAAGAAAAAGAGGGGAGGGTAACTGACGATAGATAAAAGGAGAAAAAAGTAGGGGGGGGAGGGAAAGTAGGGAAGTAAAGGAACGGAGGGTCGGGAGGGAAGAAAGAAAAAAAAAAAAAAAAAAAAAACTACGGTCAGACCGGAGCAAGACAAAGAAGAAAATGTGACGGAAAGGAAGAGAAAGCCATGGAGACAAGACAAGACAAGTAAAGAAAAGGAAAAGGTAATAACGACCTGGAGAGATGATGAGGAGGGCGTTGGGGGGGGGGGGGGGGCCGAGAGAGAACGTGAAGACCATGGGCGAGACTACAAGGATCGTTATGGAAAGTTTCCCTAATGAGCTGGACAGAGGTAGGGGATATATATATATATATATATATATGTATATATATATATATATATATATATATATATATATATATATATAAATATATATAAATATATATATATATATAAATATATATATATATATATAAATATTTATATATATAAGTACATATATATATATATATATATATATATATATATATATAAATATATATAAGTATAAAAATATATATGAGAGAGAGAGAGAGAGAGAGAGAGAGAGAGAGAGAGAGAGAGAGAGAGAGAGAGAGAGAGAGAGAGAGAGAGAGAGAGAGAGAGTGTGGAAGAGGGAGAGGAGCAGGATGATACGGAAGGGACGGGATTGGAAAACCTGGAGATGTGCTCAGCCGAGGGCGCGAGAGAAGGGAGTGGCGCCTTTGTTGCTTCCTCAGTAACACCTGCAAAGTCTGGCACCCGGATGGATAACACCTCCCCCACCCGCCCACCCAAACCCACACACGACTCGACGGCGCAATGGTAGCGTTCGCTACCGCTGCTACAGCGGTCCGAGTTCAAATCCCCACCCCAGGGCTGAAATAATTTCAATATCGCTGCGCTGTGGGCCGTTATTCCAACTCTCGTGGGCGGGGAGTGGGCGAGTGAGTGAGTGAGTGAGTGAGTGAGTGAGTGAGTGAGTGAGTGTGTGTGTGTGTGTGTGTGTGTGTGTGTGTGTGTGTGTGTGTGTGTGTGTGTGCGTGTGTGTGTCCGCGCGTGTAAGGTCACAGCATTACCTATGGATCGGTCATATATAAGCTCTAAGCTCTCTTCCGGGAGGGCAAAAACACGTGATCCAAGTCCATGGTGATTCACACACACACTGCAACTTCCCCCGCCCCCTCGGCCTACCAAACCAGGTACCTAACCAAGGTCTAATGCCATAACACAAGGCCCGTCATCTCGAACATGCAAGAGGTGCCTTCGCGTGAAATATGCTCGCCATCTGGGATGCCCAGGGGGTGCAAAGTCTTGCTAGGACGCCAAGATAGCTGGTCCCTCCCCCCCATCTTGGCCGGCCTGGTCCCCCGTGGGAGGAGGGTAGGTACTCTCCCACTAGTGCGAGTCCAGGTCCCAAGTGTCGAGTGCAGTTTTGTTAAGGCGAATGGTAATCTATTCCTTTAAATATCTGGTGATGTGACCGACCCTGCAGGTCTCTCCACTTCTACACTCGGTTCTATTTTGGCAAGGCCACTTGGTAAGGCCTCAGTTCCTCTTGTGGTTCTATTTCGCCTTCTACCTGATGGATAGACGGCTAGAGCACCCGTGATAATACTTTTACTTTGTGGATATACATTTCAGAATTACTCAAGTTGTTACACGAAATATTCGACATATTACAGACGTTAACCGCAAAGGTACGAATCGGTTTCAAGAAACGACAGTGTGATCCAAGTCGATATGACGTCATGTCGCTTAAACGCTACGAAGTGGGAATCACGAGGAAAGGGGCATTGCCTTGCCAAAATGAACAAAACATGCTTCTGGCATTCTGAAAAGGTTTTATTGTGGCAAACAATACATTTATTTTCTCTTTTATTATCATTATTATTTTCTTTTATCAAACAAGGTCTCGATCTGAAGACAGTCTCAACCGTTTGTCACACCCAAATCTGCAATGCTCATTAAGACGTCTACAGATTTTCTTGAACTGAACAAGATACCCTGGGGGCTATCATAATAACCACGAGATGAATACAGGCTTTAATTCTAATCAACAAATTACCTTTTGACGCCTATACATTCTTTTTTAGCAAGTATAAACAAAAAAAATCGAACACAGAAAATGCTCTGAGGAGTAAAACAAAAAATTAATACAGACTTTGGTCTGGCAAACGCTTGACGATATTCTGTTAAAGGGAGTGACCCTGTGCCCTATAAAGGGCTCTTTTCGCGTATCATACACATCACATTCTTTCTTCCAAGCTATTTCTGTGATATACAACCTCCGTAGCCCAATTTTTATCTACGCAAACATGGCCACCGCGAAAATAAATCCCCTCTTGATCTCGATATACCAACACATGAATTCAAACGCGTACAACCACCACCACCACACGTAAACAAGGACCTTACACGACCATGCAGATGTATAAATACATACGCAGGGCCCATTTGGCATAACCCCCAATCATATGACAAGTACGATTGCCCCCCTGCAACGAAACTTCTCCATAACCATCACTTTCATAATCCTCAGCTCTCAACCGACTGCGCGCGCGCACACACACACACGACGATGACATAATGACCTATGCGTGACACGCACACGCACACACACACACACTGTAAACCCGTGTGCACTTTTTTCAACATCGGGCTTACTGTAAGCACAAGCCCTACTCAGGCCGTAGCCAACGTGAGCGTATTTTTAGACCTGCCCCCCCCTCCCTCCCAACCCTAATCCCCCCTTCCTTCCTTCCCTCCCCGACTTACTCCCCTGTAGCTCCCGAGGTATCCCCTCCCCTTCCCTCCCTTTTTGTACGAGAACCCTCCCTATCCCGTCCCCCAAGGTCTGGTCCCTATGGGCTTCTACATCTTGTACTTGAAATAGTACCAGGTAAGATTGGTCCCTTCTCACGCCTCAGACCCGACCCCCCCACCCCCCTAACACCTACTACGACTCTTGCCTCTATGGCGGGGTACATCCCCTCTCCCCCCTTCCCTCCCCCCAGCCCCCGTCGTGGGGGGAAACCCAGTTCGATACACACATCAATTATGACGTCGACAACATGATCAACTCCATTCGTACCATGACGCACATCTTCGGTTTTAGGTCTGACCAGCTCCGGTGCCCCCCCCCCAACACATTCACAGATGGGGCTCGTCTGGAGTTAAGCTATCTCGACTGACCATTTTCATACCAACACACACACACACACACACACACACACACACACACACACACACACACACACGATTTTAAGGCGAGGTATGATAAAAATCAGATGATAGGAGGTGGGATCCAACGAGCGTGACTCCTTTACTGTATACTAAAATATGGTAAATACACACCTACACGATTATAAATACAAGTATATATATATATATATATATATATTACACAGTATACGTATTAAAAAATATGGGTGCAGATTCTCTTGTATACAAGTAGTATTGAAATCGACAGCATTCTGACCCTTGGGAGGGGGGGTTAAGCATAGACAAGCATCATCAAAAACATTAATTTTCATCAACGTTTCGTCTATATAAAGACATCTTCAGGAGAAATCAGAATTTCCCTGATGATTTCTCTATGTACAAAAAAAACGTTTTTTTTGTGTGTGTGAATTTGTCTTTCCTCCCCCCCCCCCTCCCGAATGGCCGGATCCTTGTTAAAAACATTGAAGATACAAACAATATTATCACGGGTCAGAATGCTGTCGATTTCAATACTACTTGTGAACCTGTTCATAGTCACCTCCACCAAGAAGGTCTGACACTGGCGTCTCTTCACAGGGTATATCACATGTGGCGTCTCTCACAGTGTATATCACAGCCATCAACTTCAACTATTTCTCACACATGGAGAGCTGACAACAGGTGATTGGGCCCCTTCTACTATCACCTGTTGCCATGGAGACAGTCTCATTCTAATACGGCAGACCAATGTCTCGAGTTCCTCGAGTGCGTGTAAGGTCATAGCATTACCCATAGATCGGTCATACAAGCTCTGAGCTCTCTTTCGGGAGGAAAATAGCTGTCGATCACGAGTCCAGCAGATGATCCAAAGACAAAGGTGAATACATCTGTTCTGGCTGAAGCCCCAAACTACTTTATTCAACATTAGAGGAGGGTTTGTATCTGAAGGGGGTTAAGTACACGGCTAACTGCCCTACATAATACGCCCTTGGCAGAGGCAGGCAAGCGGGCGGGCGGGCAGGCAGGCAGGCAGGCAGGCAGGCAGGCAGGCAGGCAGACAGGGCACTCCCATCCTGGCAACCTCCGGAGGTACGCCGGCTCGGAGCCAAAGCAAGCCAATATAGAGGAGAGCAAGAATAATGACAGGGCAATAACTTGTGCGTTTTGGTAAACAAACTGTGGTTTGGCTGAATTCACTGTTGAACATTCACCGTGCAACGCGGTTTTGGGCGTCCCCGTTTCGCGGTTGTCCATTGCCTAGGTTACATAAAGGTCTACGGTCGTCCTTGGCGCGGGAAAACTTTCAGCTTGCCTCTACTTGACCTCCCTCAGTCACGTCAATCTCTCGGGGATCTTGTCCCCCTGTGAACGCAAATCGGTCTTGCTCAGCTATGGGGAAGATGATTGGATACTCTGGACGTGTCCCGTCCCATCTCCTCCCCCCCCCCCCGTCACCTGAACAAAACGGCCCTGTACATGAGGACACGAGAGATGTGCAAACTGCGTGTCCCGGGTCGAAGAGGACTAACACTTTCGCTATCGGTCTGTTTAAGAGGAGGTTAACTTTATGGATGGGGGTGGCAGGTGTTAATGGACATGATACTGCCTCGTGTAGGCCGTAGGGTCTCCTGCAGTCTCCTTCGTTCTTGTGCTTACGGCGTAGTGTCTCCGTTCTCCTGGCGATTTTCATCAGGACCAGGACTGTCCTCTGACCAGGTAGGTGAACTGAAGGCCCATACGCATATATGTGTGTGTATGTGTGTGTGTGTGTGTGTGTGTGTGTGTGTGTGTGTGTGTGTGTGTGTGTGTGTGTGTGTGTGTGTGTGTGTGTGTGTGTGCGTGCGTGTGTGTGTGCGTGTAACAGAGAGAGAGAGAAACTGACAATGAACTAATCCTTACTAAAATTACTGAAGTCTTCCAAAATGAAAAGAAAAATGTCCACACGAGACTTTTCGGTCCACAACGAACCCAGATGCATGAAAATATAAAACTCTTTAGTAATCAGGAAGAAAAATAAGCGAGCAAAAATAAATATGAATAAATTGATGAATAAATAAAATAAATATATGTAAAGTTTCATCCTAATCATGATGCCTTTGCCATAATATTTCGCCTCCAAATCCACTCTGTCTAATTGGGCTTTCGATCGAATTGATGGGCATCATTTGGTTAATCCGACGAAACAACACACACCGCTTCAGAGCTTCAGTAACCTCAGGGGAAGGCCGGGGGGGGGGGACCTAACACCTCCCGACGTTGTGTCACAACACTAGGCTCTATAAGACCTCACTGGTGATCCCAGCGGCCTAAGGACCATGCCTTACACCAACCACTTTTTAGTGGCTGGTGACTGGCGCCAGACACTTTTTAGTGGCTCGTGGTTGGCGCCAGCCATTATAAAGTGGCTATCATTCAAAGTGGCGATTTCTGTCGTCAGTGGTACACCAGGATGAGAAAAATCGACTCGTTATCCATTCTGTGTGTATATTTATTTTTGAAGTGAATCGCTAGTAACAGCGAATATCAATCAATTTCCGACGGTCGCACAAAGTTTTTTTTTTTCTTCTTCCCCTCTTGGCTGTCATCCTATCTCAACTGAACCTGCCTGGGACTTCTTGCTGTCGCCAGGCGATTTCATTCAACTGCTCAAGGGTCCAACACTAAATCTTTTCACAACAACGAGGACCTTTACACACTTCATTCTGCCTAACGCCAAGTAACAATTCAGCCGAGGGTGGAGGAGGGAGTGGGAGAGGAGGAAGAGGTGGGTGTGGGAGAGGAGGAGGTGGGTGTGGGAGAGGAGGAGGACGAGGAAGAGTAGGAGGGTGGAGACCAGACTATATGGCCACCTCATTCCTGCTCCAAGTGTGCCCTGCTCCTGCTGAATAAAATCTTTTGGCCAAAGCGAATTCAGTATTGGGCGAGAGAAAGAGCGGGAGACTCATCCACGTCCGTGACGACATGACGCCACACCACCTAGCGTGATTCCTTATACTTTACGCAAAAAACAAATAAATAAAATAAATAAATAAAATAATAAATAATATATATATACATAGAATACAAAAATAAATGGGGGCGTGTTATATATAAAATCATTAAATGCAGGGGAGGGGGCGGTGAGGAGGTTCATCTTTGCTTGTGGTCCCGGTGGACTGAGCTTCAGTTCCCAATCGTTCTTGGTGCCCTAGCACAAGGGGCAAAGGTAGCGCCAACGCCTCTCCATTCTGCGCCGGCGCCATTGGCGACAGATCACCTTACAAGGCTTGAAGGCAACCGCCGTCCCTGACATTCCTCGTCATGACATCTCACTGACGTGTCACTGACATGTCAGCCGACTGCCACGGTAAGAATCACGGCAAAA
Organism: Oratosquilla oratoria; assembly: GCF_046742065.1. NCBI lineage: Eukaryota > Metazoa > Arthropoda > Malacostraca > Stomatopoda > Squillidae > Oratosquilla > Oratosquilla oratoria. The sequence goes on from NC_134786.1 coordinate 9,377,502, forward strand.
CATGCCGTGATTGCGTCATGCGGAGAGAGAGAGAGAGAGAGAGAGAGAGAGAGAGAGAGAGAGAGAGAGAGAGAGAGGAGAGAGAGGAGGGAGATGAGGGAGAGAAAGAGGGAGAGGGGGAGAGGGAGATATGGGAGAGAAAGAGGGAGAGGGGGAGAGGGAGATAAGGGAGAGGGGGAGAGGAGGGAGAGGGGGAGAGAGGGAGATGAGGGAGAGGGAGATGAGGGAGAGGGAGAGGGAGATGAGGGAGAGGGAGATGAGGGAGAGGGAGAGAGAGGGGAAGTGAGAGGTGGAGAGGAAGAAGATGAATGAAAGAGGGAGAGGGGGAAAGGAAGAAGAGAGGGAGATGAGGAGAGAGAGAGAGGAGGAAGAGGAGTGAGGCAGTAAATGAGGATTTGAGGAGTGGAGAGAAATAGAGGAAGAGGAAAGAGAAATTCGTTCAATGTGGCAACAACCTTCGTCTGCTTTCTCACAGCAAAAAAAAAAAAAAAAAAATAATAATAATAATAATAAAATAAAATAATAATAAAACAAATAAAAAAGATAATAAAAAATAAATGAAAAATAAATGAATAAATAAAATAAAATAAAATAAAATCTATTCGTCCAAAGGACGTTCGTTCGTTCCTTCCTTCCTTCCTTCCTCCCTCTCTCTCTCTCACGCACACACTATAAATATCTTTTTAATTAAATTTCGTTCAGTTGAAAATCGCCCCCAAACTACAACGGTAAGACATTTTCGACACAAAAACATTACAAAGGCTGCCTTGCCCCGCCAGGCAGTTCCTGCAGTGGTCCACTAAACCAGGATGTGCGAGGGCAACCCACAAGGTGGGAGAGGGCAAGGGAGGGGATGTGGGGAGTGGATGGAGAGGTCTTTTCTTAAAACCCCGTCTGCCGATGTCCAAGAACTTAATTTATCTGAGAAGTTATTTCAGTCCATGCCGGCTGTGAGCCACCTGTCAACTTAATATAATCATGTGACGTGTTGGCCCCCCTCCCCTCCCTCTTTTAACCCCCCCCCCAAACCTCCATTTCCCCGAACAAAAAGTAAGACACGTCATGGGAGGAAGACTTGATCCAGATTAAGCCATTATTCGAGTGGTTTAGCCACCTGGTAATCTTGTTCAGTTAAAACAAAACCCTTAATGACTAAACTGACCCCATCCGCAAGAGCCTTTACCTCCTTGACTGAATAAAATTGTTGGGATATGCGACTAACTCCGTGGGAGAGTGATCCAAGCGCCACGGTCCGCCAGATTCAGATTTCGTGTTCAACCAGCCGACCTGTGGGAGTTGGATCAGTCTCCCTCTGAGTTACTACGGTCGAGGGAGACAAATCCAACTCCTAGGTCCTGGTCGATCTCGTAATCGGGGTCCCCGAGGCCCGTGGCGCTTGGATCACTCTCACACGGAGTTAACCCGTGTTTACAATTCGTACTACGCTGAGATCGGATCAAATATTGACCGCCTTACTGTGGCGGATTTTTTTTTTTCTAAAACTTAATTACCAACGACTTCATTCAGCTAGAGAAAGGATCCCCTTACCTGATCAGTGTCCATATTAATCGATTGTATACTGAAGCTGTTAATACATAAAGTCGATCTTGATTGAAGACGTTTGGTAGACAAACGCTTCGAGTTTAGATTCTCGGTTACATCACACATACACACATATATACTCACACACACAAATACACACATATACTCACACTCACACACACACACACACACAATGCAGATATACACAAATACACACAAAAATACATTTATACACAGATACTCACAAATACACACACACATACATTTGTACACACAGACATATACTCACACGCACACACACATACACAGATACATATATACATAACACACAAATACACACACACATATTCACACATACACAAATACACACACACACACACTTTTCCCTTCCTTCATTGTGAAGGACAGTGACAGTTCCAAATGGAGCCCATAAGCACGCTTTCATCACTTCTGGGAGCTGAGAAGTCGTGTCCCCCCTTCCCCCCCTAACCCCCGGGGAGGGGGGGGGGCCACAGGTGACTCACAAGTGATTCTCAGAACCAACAAAGCTCACAAGGCAAACACCAACATGGGGGAGCAATTCTGTTGGGCTGAGTGGATGAAGGGTGGATGAGGGGTGGATAAGGGGTGGATGAAGGGTGGATAAAGGGTGGATAAGGGGTGGATGAAGGGTGGATGAAGGGTGGATGACTGGATGAAGGGTGGATGAAAGGTGGATAAGGGGTGGATGAAGGGTGGATGAGATGAATGATTGGAGGGGATGGTGGGTGGGGGAGATGTGCAGGAAGGAGAGGAAGGTGCACAAACACACCCACACAACTCAGTTGAATAAAATCAACTGGCGACAGCAAGAATAATATGCAGTAATAGCCACCAACCCTAAGGTACCCCCTTTCGGCTTGAACACAATCGTCAGCCGACGTTGACCAGAACAAAGAAAATAAAGTGCCTCATCGTTGCGAAAGAGGTTATCACTCTCGGCAAATTTTCCTCCAATCTCCAATTTACCGGCGGTACGGCCTACCTCCAACACTTTTTCCCGCCGTCAAAATCACTAAGGCAAACTGTTTTGCTTTCTTGACAATATAGAATGCCATTTGACTTTGAATTTACCTCCAGCATATCAGATTCCGTCCCGAAAGCTGCAAATTTGCTCCAACAGTCGGAGGAAAAATACCCGAGTGTGATAACGCCTTCAACTGAGGAGAACCGTCTGGATGGGTTTCAAGGGGGGAGATGATCACCCTCCACCCCCCTCACCTACGTTTTCAGTTGCGTAACAACTCCTGACGTCACGAGTCTTAACGACCCTTCTTCCCAAAGGGCCCAGTTGTGGCGCCAATCATCCCTACTCCTCCTCCTCCTCGATGAGGGCAATCTGCCCCCTCCCTGGCACCGAAGCGACCCCCAGGTGCCCTAGGCGACGACCTGTCTCTCTGTTGCTATGGTAACCAGTGACGGAAACAGATTCTGGGAAGTTGGTGGACGCTAACGCCGTACTGAGAACTAATGGTAGGAAATAATAATAAAACATCTCCTTTGTTGCATTAAGAAAAAAAAATTGACACCATAGCCTCCGGGGGCGCCCTCCCCCCGACCCTTCCATCTCTACTTCCATCACTGACGCTCAAGAATTCCTCATTAGCCCCTCTGCTACGTTGATGCTCGTTTTTTGAGCACTTCATCTTACTCAGCTATGGGGTGGAGTTTCAATGTGTGTGTGTGTGTGTGTGTGTGTGTGTGTGTGTGTGTGTGTGTGTGTGTGTGTGTGTGTGTGTGTGTGTGTGTGTGTGTGTGTGTGTGTGTGTGTGTATGTGTGTGTATGTGTGTGTGTGCGTGTATGTATATATACGTGTGTATGTATATATACGTGTGTGTATGTATACATACGTGTATGTATGTATATATACGTGTGTGTATGTATATATACGTGTGTGTATGTATATATACGTGTGTGTGTGTGTAAGAGAGAGAGAGAGAGAAAGAGGCAAGAGAGAGAGGGGAGAGAGATTTTCCCCACGAGATACTAATGACGTCAAGATAAACGTCCTTCGGCAAACTGTCCCGTCCACATGGACCAGAGGGTCGCCGCCGAGGGACCTTTGGGCACCAAAGGTACCTCAACAAAGGCCGTTTCCTTTATCAACCTTTTTCCCGAGAAGCTGCCGCTTATGGGGGTATCACACTGGGCTATTTTTCCCTCCGACATCCTACCTCCAATCTCCATTTGAATACCTAGAACATACAATCTCTTAGTTCATCATTCAGCTTTGCTATATATAATGGAGAATTTTATATTCGGAAATTTGAAAATTCAAATATCGTAACCGAAGTCGGTTACAAACGAACTCTTAACGGTCGGCGCTGACCGTTAAACCCGTGGAAGCCCAGTGTGATACCCCCTCGAGTCGTTTGAACTCTACCGACTGAACTCGTTCTCATTCGTTACCTTCTTCCTGATCTTTTGTGTTCATCCTGTCGCTTAAGTTCAACTCAGCTTTGAGGACGACCTCCCCCCCCCCCAGGAGCTTCGTCTAGAGACGAAGGTGACAGCGTTGTTCTACAAGCGCCACGGTGACGTCCGGGAATCCGGAAGACGCGGACCAAAGGGCGCCTTCGCCGGTAGCCTTCCCCCCCTCCCCCCCCCATTCCCCAAATGTGCAACTGGAGCGTAAAGCGTTCGTTGTAAGCCCGAGCCGCTCCGTGCGAACCAGAGCGTGCCCGAGGATGGAGAGAGAGAGAGAGAGATAAGAGGAAGAAGAAAAGAAGACGATGAAGGAGAAGAGGGAGAAAAATAAGAATAGGGAGAAGAGGTAGAAGAAGAGGAAGAGGGAGAAGAGAGACAAGAAGTAGAAGAACTAGAAGAGGGAGAAGAAACGAACACGGAGGAGAACAAGAGGGAGAAGGAGAAGAGAAGAAAAAGAGGAAGAAGAGGGAGAAGAAAAATAACAAAGAACAATAACAAGAGGAGGGAGAGGGGGGAGGAGAAATAGAAGAAATAGGAGAAGAAAGAAGAAAAGAAGAGGGAGGAGAAAGAGGAGAAGAAAGCAGAAGAAAAGAGGGAGAAGAGGAAAAAGAAGGACGAGGAGAAGAAGCAGAAAAGGAGGAGGAGGAGGAGAAGAAGACAGCAGGAGAAAAGAGGGAGAAGAAAACAAGAGGAAAAAGAAGAAGGATGAGGAGGAAAAAGAAGAAGGATGAGGAGAAGAAAGCAGAAGAGGGAGAACAAAACAAAAGAAGAGGAAGAAGAAAAAAAAAAATTGCTATGTGGGCACTCGGGAAACAACAACAACAACAACAACAACGACGACTCGGGCGCTCACTGGCGGATGCAGCCGTTTCCGCTACCCTTAGGTCGTGCCCATTCTCCTCAAAAACAAACAAACAAATAAAATAATAATAATCAAGTGTGTGACACGCCCTAATGTCACCCAAGAGGTCACTGACACTAATTATCAGGTCACGAGTAAATTCATCTTATTGGTCACTTGTCGCGAAGAATTGGAACAACGACTGGGCATTCGGGCTCCTTCGGTAGCCTGAGGGGCTTCCATTTCAGCCAGCCCGGGATCGTTCCCGAAAAAAATGGGGTGGTCGACTCCCTCCCCTCCCCCCCACACCAACCGCCCCCCTCTCTCTTTCTCTCTCATTTTTCTCTCTCTCATTCTTTGACTCTCTTTCGCTGCCCTTCTCTCATTATCTCTTTGGTCCCCTCTCTCTCTCTATGCCCGCTCTCTCATTCTATTTCTGGCTCTCTCCCCCTCTCTCTCTCTATCCATTTCTCATTCTTTCTCTGCCTCTCTCTATCTCTCCCTCTGCCCCCTCTCTCATTCTCTCTCTGCCTCTCCCCCCTCTCCCTCTCTCTCTCCCTCTCGTATTTACTTCTCCACCTAACCAAAACCGCCTAGTTTTAACCGTTGACCTTACAATACGCGTCACGGCGCAATGTGACGAATTCCGGTGGTTTCCCAAATCTATTCCGGCCTTGCGATACTGCTTCTAACCCCGGGCAGTGGACGGGATGCAGGGATGACCCATCATCCAGGAGGTGCCAAGATAAGAGGGAGGGAGGAGGGTGGAGGGGAGTGGAATATATAGGAAATGGAATGGGTGGGATCTGTTTCTATGCCTTTTTCTTTTTGGCTACCCCCGTGTGGGGGGGAAATCCTTTGGTATATGTATGTATTCCGGTCAACACGACGAGACCGTTTCACTCCCATTTGGAGGAATCCCTGGGCAGTGACGAGCATCGAGGACTCCATCAACAAGACCTGCACCTCACGAGAAGACTCCACGTCCTCTTCTCGGCAGGTGATCCGTGTCGGTTTGACGAAGACCCATTAATTCAGATTGCTCCTGGCCGCTGCACAATATCTCAACCAAAACAGCCCAGAAATGGATGCCATCAACGAGCGAAGGGAAGGGAAATGGCGCCCACGACAGGACGAGAGACCTGGGACATGGGAAACGCAGGATAAGGGAAGGAGGGAGAAAGGAAGAGTGAGAGAGTATAGGAGAGAGAAAGGGCGAGTGAGAGAGTATAGGAGGGAGAAAGGAAGAGTGAGAGAGTATAGGAGAGAGAAAGGGCGAGTGAGAGTATAGGAGAAAGAGGGAGTATAAGAATGAGACAAAGAGAAAGAGAAAGAGAAAGGGAATAGGAGAAAGAGGGACTATAAGAGTATGAGAGAGAGAGAGAGAGAGAGAGAGAGAGAGAGAGAGAGAGAGTGAGAGAGTATAGAAGAAAGACGGAGTATAAGAGTACGAGAGGGAGAGAGAGACAGAGAGAGAGAGGAGAGAGAGGAGAGAGAGAGAGAGAGAGAGAGAGAGAGAGAGATAGAGAGAGATAGAGAGAGAGAGAGAGAGAGAGCGCATAGGAGAGAAAACAAGAGTATAAAGAGAGAGAAGAAACATCGCAGCAGGACAAAAGGAAAATGTAAACAAAGGCCTGAGGAGGATCGGGAGGTCGCCCGCCTCAGGTGCTCCTGCAGCTGCAGTGGACACGGAAGGAGCGAAGTGGATTGTAAACGTACAAGGTGGATCAAAGGCCAAGGGAGGAACAAAGTGGATCTAACCACCTAAAGATGGATGCAAGGGGTGTATAGTAGATCGAAATGCCGCAATCTGAATCAAACGATGGTGAAAATAAATAAATAAATAAATAAATAAATAAATAAAATCTAAGTTCGACAATAGGCAGACTGACAACCGGCTGTGGACGACGCATGATGTCTCCCGGTGCGCGCGCCACATCGTGGCGAGAGGTTAGGTCGTCGTTGCCCAAGGGGAAACATCAACGGCGCCAGGCTGCTCCTGCTGCATCCTGAAAGATCTGCATTAATCGTGTCAACCCCAAATCTAACTCTCTCTCTCTCTCTCTCTCTCCCCGTTTTTCTCTTTCTCCTTACCCTCTCTCTCCCCCTCCCTCTTTATTTCTCTCCTAAGCCTCTCTCTTTCTCCCCACCTCTCTTTTTCCCCCACCTCTCTCTTCCCCCACCTCTCTCTTTCTCCCCACCTCTCTTTTTCTGTGTGTGTGTATGTGCGCGTGTACGCACACGCTTTTACAAAAAATAAATAAAATAAAATAAATTAATTAATTAATTAATTAATCAATTAGACGAAAACGTTCGGTCACCTTTTATTCTATTTTCCAAGTGGTTTTATTGCACATTTTGTGAATCACGTGTTTTTGTGATTTATTCGCATATATATATATATATATATATGTATATATATATCTGCTGAAGATTATCACAGTTAGTGTTCGAAATATACAGATATACAGTACTTTCGCTTATTCTTCTCCGAAAGTGGGTCATCAGTACTATATATATATATATATATATATATATAATAAAAAACGAGCTACAACACAGTATGGCGGTCACGGGGAAGTCTTGTTGTTACTGGTTCTGGGGTGGCATCGCTGCTGGCACTGGACACCGGCTGTTCCGGATGGTCATCTCCGATTCTGGGCAGCCCGGGAACCGGGCCAAGTGTGTATACCGAGTACTGACCCCCCTCCCCCCCCCGGTACCTTAGGGGGGGGAGGGGGAGGCATTAATAGTCTTCAGAGAATAAGAGTGAGAGAGACTTGGGTGGAGAGAAAGAGGGGGAGGGAAAGAGAGAGAGAGAGAGAGAGAGAGAGAGAGAGAGAGAGAGAGAGAGAGAGAGAGAGAGAGAGAGAGAGAGAGAGAGAGAGAGAGAACGAACGTGAGAGGGAGAGTGAGGGAGAGAAATGGGGGGAGTGGGGGAGGGTAAGAGACAGGGGAAAAAGAGGGGAAAGGCGAAGAGAATGAAAAAGGGAGGGGGGGAGAGAGGGGAAGAAACGGAGCGAGAGGAGAGAGAAGAGACAGAGAAAGCGAGGAGAGAGAGAGAGAGAGAGAGAGAGAGAGGGGGGGGAGGGGAGCAGTGCACCCCATACACTATGCGGAACCAGCTACATACTCCAACGCACCAGCGAGAGCGTTGGCAACATAAAGGACGACCGGACACCGTGTTCGAGCCCCGTAATCCTGTGCCACGACGCAAAGTGGAAATAGTACCTCCAGGCCTCTAGTTCTGGGCCCAATTGGCAAGACACTAGGATACGATACAAGATGAAAGAATTAAACGAAGAGGAAGACAACCAAAGCAGCAAGTTTCAGTTTACACACACATATATACACATACACACAAATACATACACAATACACAAATACATACATACATACAACACACAAATAAATACATACATACATACACAATATGAATACACACAAATACAAAAATACATACGTACACAATACACACAAATACATATATACAATACACACAAATACATACACACGCAATACACACAAATACATACACACACAATACACACATACACGTAGACGCATTTTTCTTTTTTTTCACTCAGGATGAAGCCTCGGGTGGAAGTAAAGATTCGACTGGAGCCTGGTCGGGGAACCTGAATGCGCGTCACCACAAAAATCTTTTTTAGTACGATCGTATTACCCTTCTTCGGACTTCAGTCATTATTATTATTAAAAAAGTACTCTCAAAAATGTGTGTACAAAAAATAAAAATAAAATAAAAATAAAAATAAAATAAAAAATAAAAAACAAGGTATTTACTCTCAAAACTTGTCTGTGATGTACAAAAAATACAAAGTAAAAACTATAAAAGATCTTGGTAGTATACAATAGACGAATATTAAAACTCGCCCCACTACCCCCATTTTCTAAGAACACGATGGTGGGAGGGGATAGCTAGATTCCTGAACCCCATAAGAACCCCCCTCAAAACTTTAGGTTTCTCCCCACCCCCATGTGGGGCAATTTATCACCCCCACAATTGTTCAGCTTGAGGAGCACCACGTTGGCGTGCAGCACCAACCCCCAAAATCTCCATCTCCCTAACCCCTAGTCCCCCTTCCCCCTAACCCCCAGTCCCCCTTCTCCCTAACCCCCATTCCCCCTTCTCCCTAACCCCCAGTCCCCCTTCTCCCTAACCCCCAGTCCCCCTTCCCCCTAAACACCAGTCCCCCCTTCCCCCTAACCCCCAGTCCCCCCTCCCCTAACCCCTTCAGTCCCCACTTCCCCCTAACATTCAGTCCCCCTCCACTTCCCCCTAACCCCCCCCCCTTCCCCCGACGTCCACATTTGTCTTCGAGTGCCCCAGTTATCAGACCAAACTCTTCTGCTGCCCACGTCTCTCCCTCAGACCTCTCATTACTCGCGATGAGCGCACCTTTCAGGAACAGACGATGTCCTGGTTGTCGCCAGGCGATTTCATTCATCTCCGTGCCCCTCTCGCAACCTTCTGAAGCAATAACTTCAGTTCCTCGACGCCGTTCTTGTTGGCGCCAGGCGATTTGCTTCAGGTTCGTGGGGCCCCGTCGGAAGGGAACTGGGTTATCGACGCCATTTACCCCCTGCCGGGTCGTGTGTTGTTCTACCTGCCTGCCTCTGGGGCATTGCATTCATCCCCACCCCCACTCGTCGGTAGCGAACGCGTAAAAATAAATGAATTGGAAAAATAAATACAAGTAAATAAAACAAATACACAAATAAAGATGAGGGGGAACTTTTCTTTTTCCTTTTTCTTTTCTTTCTTTTTCCAGAGCAAACTCAAGCCTCGCCACTGCATGCTGGACACATCTCACCTTTCCCGTTCTCTCTTTCTCTTTCTCTCTGTCTCTCTCCCATCTTCCGTCTACTTACGGTAACGCAGACCAGGAAGAGCAACTGGGGGAAGGAAGGGGAGGAGGAAGAGAGGAAGTAAACGGAGAGGCGGAAGAGAGGAAGTAAACGGAGAGGCGGAAGAGAAGTGAGGAGGGGAGGAAGTGAAGAGAAAGTGAGATGGGAAGAGAGGAGAGGCGGAGGAGGAGAAGGAACGGAGGAGTATGAGGAAGAGGAGCAAAGAGAGATAGAGAGAGAGAGAGAGAGAGAGAGAGAGAGAGAGAGAGAGAGAGAGAGAGAGAGAGAGGAGAGAGAGAGAGAGAGAGAGAGAGAGAGAGAGAGAGAGAGAGAGAGAGAGAGAGAGAGAGAGAGAGAGAGAGAGAGAGAGAGAGAGGGAGAGAGAGAGAGAGAGAGAGAGAGAGAGAGAGAGAGAGAGGAATGGGGGGGAGACAGGGTGTGTGAAGGAAGTTCCACGAAGAGTGGGTGGGGGGTTGGTCGGACTTCCCGTTGCTGCTGCTGCTGTCGCTGCTACTTCGGGGGGACAAGAAACAACAAGACATCTTGGCCACCGCCGCCGCGTGGGTCCGACACCGCCGCTCGCGCGTAACGACTATGTCAACACGCCCGACAGAACCACGTTTCTCGGGAGCCCCGCGGTCGACGGATACCCCGCGGTCGCCATACCATCAATACTTTGACAGAAGCGTTCGGTCTGTTCAATATAGACACAATCAAGTTATTTACCATTCTTTTTAGCGTCTACCTTCATCCACTCCTGTGGCGTTTGTTTGGTTGCGAAGCAGCGTCTCTCGCTTCATCCCCTCCATAATTTTTTTAAACACCAAACTATACTCACCTCAGCGACACCACCTTTGTATCAAATGTGGTGCCAAAGGAGGTTCACACTTTTGGGACCAACTGACTGGTGCAACTCTGAAAAATGGTGATACTATCCCGGTGGGTAGACGGACCCTTGACCAAGTCGATAGGATCTCAATTATCCCATTCAACCATTTGCCACAGGTTCAAGTCTCGCTTGAAACCAGAATATCCACTTGCCCCTGCTTGGCCGGGGCAAGATGAATGGGTTGGGTTGTCCCCACCTCACCCCCGGACTTCTTCGGAACTCACTTGGACCAGCGGAAGCGTCCCAGGCACACCGCGACTGGGTGTTGGTGAGGTCGCCGAGGCCGCGTCCAGCCGTACCGCATGGGCCTTGGGGCGCGCATTGTATTGACCACGTGGCCGCGATCTGACGCGCACACCAGCCGTCACTCCTGCTTGACCCCAGCGTGTCCCAAGGCTGACCTAATATGTGATTATGCGCTGCGGGAGATGGCCCGCGGGATGGTATATGTACGGCTTCTAGCAGCATGTCAAATCGGTTTAGTTCTAACCCATCCGAATAAAGGACTTGCTCACGCTAACCCTCGTCCCCTCTCACCGTAGCCCCCATCCCCGTCCAGCTACAGAGCCTTTGCGCACACAATCTATCTTGCAGGAAACCCGCGTTCCCTAGTCAACCGGCCACAGCCTCCAGTTCAGCATCCAGTAAAATAAACAAGTCAAATAAAACAATAATAATAAAGATGATAAACAAAAAAATAAAAATATACTAAAAACAATAAAATGAATATATAAAAAAATATATATTAACATAATAATAATGTAAAGATGTTTGGAATCCATGAGAGAACTCTGTGTGATTGGATGGTGTGGCTCCATTTAGTATGTTGCCATCCAGATTCCATAGTGATACTCCACTGCGGGATGTTGACCTGGACGTAGGCGGGTCGGTGCTACTCTCGCTTGTCTTGGGAGTGATTTCTTACTTGGGCCGACTCCTGGGGGGAGTCAGGGGAAGTCTGGCTAATTCCAGCCTACCGCCTGAAGCCAGTAGCTGGTCTTCTGAACACAAATTTCACGCATTAACATTATTACCTTAAAGGCCGTGAAGTACTTTATAGATTCTGCAAACGTTTGGCAATTTCATTAAGGTACGAGGCGAAACTCCCGTCTCGTTTCTTCACGAGGAATGAAAAATCTCACTATTTCGTACTGCTTCAGTTTCCTGACTGGTACCAAACCTGTCGAACATACCACGCGCTGTGGTTAGAGTCCCCGACTGCCACTACGGCGGTCCGGGTTCGACTCCCGCCAAGGGCTCAAATAATTTCAGTATCGCTGCGCTGCGGAGTGTTACTCCAACTCTCGTGGGCGAGGAGTTGGGTGTGTGTGCGTGTAAGGTCACAGTATTACCCATAGATCGATCATACGAGCTCGGAGCTCTCATCCGGGAGGTTAATAACTGTCGACCACGAGTCCAACACGTGATCCAAGACAATGGTGAATGTAATACGTGCTTCTCCCTCGACCACCAGAACAAAATTTGCAGCTAAACGCCTCCTGGCGTGTGCTCCTTGGGTAAAGTGACATCTGCGTCCAAACTGTTGCTCCAAGACCACAGGGGGCGGGCCGGAGACTGAGCGAGTACCATGGCCCTTGATGCTTGCCACAAGCCCGGGCTATCAGATTGGAGGCGTCGACTTCAAGAGGACATGCGCTTCCCGGTTCTCTCTCTGTCTCTTTTACGCTCTCTCCCCCTTTCGCTCTCTACCTCTTCCCCTCTCTCTCCCTCTATCCCTTTCTCTCTTCCCCCTTTCTCCCTCTCCCCCTCTCTTCCTCTCTTCCCCTCTCCTTTTCTCTCTCCCTCCTCCATTCTCTCTCCCCTCCCCCGTTCCCTCTCCCTCCCTCCCTCCCGTTCTCTATTCTCCCTCTTCCTTTCCCCCCTCCCCCTCCTCTCTCCGTCATTTGCGGTACAGGCTGCACGCAGCGATCTCAATCTGAGCCCCCCCCTCTCTCTTGCCACCTGCAAGCACAAGCATCTCGCATTCCAAGCAAAACGAATTGTTGCCCGGCCATTTGGTGTCACACAAGAATTCGAAAGAAAATACACGAACAAGAGAAAGGTAAAGAGCAAGGGAGAGGGGGAGAGGGGGGAGAGGGGGAGATCGTGCTAGCTACGGCCATCTCGAATTAAAGAATTCATTTTTTTTTTCTCGAGTTAGGCGATCCTGTTTCGTTTGGCCCTAGACAGCTGGTTCGATCAAGTAGAGGTTCGTTTTTCTCGGTACGATGATCGCTCAACGATGATCGTTCATGACGCAACGATAATCGTCAAACGATTGTCTAAAACACTAAATTCTTTTGCTTTGAATGATGGGGCTGTTTTGCTTCGAGCTGCAAAGTACAGGTCTGATCATTTTTACCAAACCTACGACCCACGCGCTTACCCAGATAGGATGCCAGGTAGTAGGATGCGTGTCACCCGTCACTGGCTGTGTTAGGAGGCTAATAATTGTGAATAGGAGCTTTGAGGAATCCCTCTATCATGCATCACAGTATCAAGGACACTTCGTTAAAACACAGTCTGGATTTCACCTAACCAAGCATTCCCCTCTCGGGCAAGCGGGCAGTCAAGTCGACCAACGACATGACGTCATCGGTTACTCATCTGAACTGTCTAGCTGTTGGACTCAAAACACTTTTTTTTTAATCTCACATAATTAGGTCGGCCATGAGTCAGTTTTAGTTATTTGGAGATTTTTTTTTTTTTATGAAAGAGGTCGGTCAGACAAAGGTTCGAGGTGAAATGAGGATAAATTAATTAGGGAAATCGCAAGACTAATGAGGACCACGGCCCGGAAAAAAAAGGGCTGCCAATAATCCGTGCAAATCAAGGCGGGTCAGGGCACGAGAACGGCCTGAGGGAGGAAGGGAGGGAGGGAGAGGGGGAGAGAGGGGGGACAGAGAGGGGGCAGAGAGGGGAGAGAGAGAGAGGGAGAGGAGGGAGAGGAGAGGAGATGGAGAGGGGAGAGAGAGGGAGGGGGGCAGAGAGGGAGAGAGAGGGGGGGAGAGAGAGAGAGAGAGAGAGAGAGAGAGAGAGAGAGAGAGAGAGAGAGGAGGGAGAGGAGAGGGAGAGGAGAGGGAGAGAGAGGGGAGAGAGAGAGAGGGAGGGAAAGAGAAAGAGAGAGAGAGAGAGAGAGAGAGAGAGAGAAAGAGAGAGGAGAGAGAGGAGAAGAGAAAGAGAGAGAGAGGAGAGAAAGAGAGAGAGAGAGAGAGAGGGAAGGAAGGAGAGAGGGAAGGAAGGAGAGAGAGAGAGGGGGGGGAGAGAGGGAAGGAGAGAGAGAGGGAGGGAAGGAGAGGGAGGGAGGAAAGGGGAGAGAGAGAGGGAAGGAAGGAGAGAGAGAGGGAGGGAAGGAGAGAGAGAGAGATGGAAGGAAGGAGAGAGAGCCCCCTCCCCTTAGGTTTACGAGCATCCGTTTCCCTCTCGTCAATAAGCGTTTAATTCTTCGATTAAGAATTACACATTCCAGTTGGGGATTTTAAAAATGGAATTGTGCCTAACACCACACGATTTCATTCACCTCAAAGGAGACTAGTCAGTGGCGGAATCTCAACAACAGACTCTGAACACAGAGGCTGGAAAGAAAAAAGAAAAGAAAATGTACAACACCGATCGCTTTTAGTCGAAACTGACTCATCCTATCCTATCCCATCCTCTCTCTCTCTCTCTCTCTTACACACCATCCTTTCCAAAGGCCACAATATCAAAACACTTATGACCTGTATGCTTATTCTGACTGCTGCTAGGCGATTTTATTCAGTAAAATTGAGAACCTCAATCCTCTTCATAGCGCGCGCACGCGCACACACACACACACACACACACACACACACACACACACATACACACACCAAGGTCTTTTTCCCCCTTACAAGAAAGGAAGCCAAATCCCAAGGCATTAATCCATTCCCACCCATTTCATCCCATTCACCACCCCTCCCTCTCTTATCTTAGTTCCTCTTGGATGACGGGTCATCTCTGCATCTCGCCCACTGCCCTGGGTCAGAAGCAATGTAGCAAGACACAGCACATCCACAGCAAGGCCGCTCTACACAGTAAACGCGTTAAACACTATTAACCCTTTCATGGCTACTGTCGATTTGCACATTTCCTGTCACCGGACACAGCCCCCCTCCCCCCCACCCCCCAGGGGGGAGGGGGGGTTCCGCTGTCAAGTGAGAGAAAGGGGTCAACACTTACTTCCGTCGAGTGTCAATGACCCGAGAGTAGAGAACCCACAAAGTCCCTACTGGGGCTTTCGGTCCAAGACTCGAAGTCGGCCACAACCCATCAACGTCCCACCCCCTCCCCCACGCCATGCCATACCCCCTACCCCCCACTCCTGTGCCCCAGCAAAATGCCATTGTGGTTTCACAAATTCTCATCGTAGCGACATACCGAGTTGCACAAGACTGATATACGTGTGTGTTTGTCAGTGTGTGTGCGTGTGTGTGTGCGTGTGCGTGTGCGTGTGCGTGTGTGTGTGTGTGTGTGTGTGTGTGTGTGTGTGTGTGTGTGTGTGTGTGTGCACCAGGCCAGCGAGTGTCATGAAGAACCGGCAACGAGACCCACAAACGACCCAGGAAGAATTTACGAGCTCCTCGAGTTACGAGATGTGCCCCGACCTGTGCCCCGTTTCCTGCTTGGCCCCCTTTTGTCGTCACTTGTGCGCTTGCGCGGGCGAACGCACGCAAACGTGCAGTTGGGCAGGGAAGTTCCTCGACCCTCGCTAGCGTGAAGCCGTCTTGGTATCACCTGGTAACAAAAGACGCAGCGCTGAACTCTAAAACAAAAGAAGTTTGTCTGTGGTCATGGCCGGGACGACTACCCCTTTCGGCTGAATAAAATCAACTGGCGAATCCGTATGAATAAAATCGCGGTGGTCCTTTCACAGCCGCTGGGATGATTGCAGACGCGCTTCTACTTACGAACATTCGACTTACGAACTTTCAGAAATGCAAACATAGCCTCAATACCACTTTTCCAGTTCCAAAGGTAAGAAATCCAAAACTAACGTAATAGTATTACAGTTTTTGTTTTATCTATCATTAGTAACGTGTTTTAGTATAAGAAAACATGTATTGTGTTATATCATAATTGTGGAAGTAGATTCGAGTACCTTTAAAGATGGTGTTGAATATCGAGTTACGACCGTTTCGAGTTACGAACGCTTCGAGTTACGAACGTTTCGAGTTACGAACTGCCGTTCGGAACGTAACTCGTTCGTAAGTTGACGAGTGCCTGTATAATCAAACCGAGAGTGGGGGGGATTTCATCCTGAGCGGGTTTTGAATAATCTCGATAACACTCCATTCCGCTAAGATGACAAACATTGTTGGTCTTAGTTTAGCTGCATAAGTGTCGCCACCTTCACTTGCTCTACTGACTGTCGCCAGGCGATTTTATTCAACCGAAGCATCAGAACGTCACAGCTAATGTTTCCGACAACGGATACACTGTTCTAGCTGCCGAAAAAAAATCAACTCCCCAGAGAACAAGTCCTGTTTTATTCATTTATTTGTTTTGTTTTCATAACTGAGTAGTTCGTTTTACTACACGCATAGCCCCGTATCGATGGATGCCATATTCTCTCTGTCGTCTGTTTATTTTGTTGATCTGTTGATCTATCTGTCTCTGTCTCTGTCTCTCTCTCTCTCTCTCTCTCTCTCTCTCAAAAAAAAAAAAAAAAAAAAAAAAAAAAGGTGGGGGGGGGATTTTAATAGCGCGATAAATCCTCTTCAGGACCAGATGGTAATTTTAAATCTATACTGGCTGCAACAAAATAATAATATTCATCATCTTTATATATCTTTTCTTTTTCTTTTTGTAATATGGAGGGTTTTATTCACGTCTCTCGGTTCGAGATTAGAATCCCGCAGCTGCAGAGTGGGAAGTTTTCCAAACCAGTCTACATCACAAAGGAACACAAAGGAAGAACAAACAACAGCAGGCCTATTGCCCCTAACGAGGCTGTTTCAGTTTACTATACTAAGCTACAGTTAAGAAAACGGGGCAACTAGGCGATAGAAGATAAACTAACACTACATCCTCATCTGGCAAAGTCCCTTCACGGTCCCAGATCTATACCAGACCTCATACAAGAACAACCAAAGGAACATAAGAATGAAGGAGACTGCAAGAGACCATATGGCCTACACTAGGCAGTTCCAAGTCCACCTATCATCCCCATCAGTAAAGTTGTTTAACAGTTTCTTAAAGCAACCTATGGTTTAAGCGCTCACTATATGGTATAAGAACATAAGAATGAAGGAGACTGCAAGAGACCATGCGGCCTACTCTAGGCAGTTCCATGCCCATGACCACCTATCATTCCCGTAAGTTGTCTAACAACTTCTTAAAGCAACCTATGGTTTAAGCGCTCACTATATGGTATAAGAACATAAGAATGAAGGAGACTGCAAGAGACCATGCGGCCTACACTAGGCAGTTCCATGTCCATGACCACCTATCATTCCCGTAAGTTAACTAACAGTTTCTTAAAGCAACCTATGGTTTAAGCGCTCACTATATGGTATAAGAACATAAGAATGAAGGAGACTGCAAGAGACCATGCGGCCTACACTAGGCAGTTCCATGTCCATGACCACCTATCATTCCCGTAAGTTAACTAACAGTTTCTTAAAGCAACCTATGGTTTAAGCGCTCACTATATGGTATAAGAACATAAGAATGAAGGGGACTGCAAGAGACCATACAGCCTACACTAGCCAGTTCCATGTCCATGACCAAACCTGTCATCCCCCATCCGTTGTCTAACCGTTTCCTAAAGCAACCGATGGTTTAAGCGCTCACGATGGTTACTAATGGAAGGAGTAGGGCCACGACCACCAAGTCGAGAGCCACTTGCGTGCCGCTGAGCCACCTGGCATTGGCACGGGCCAGGGGCACCTTGCACTCACTCACTCTCCCCCTCCCCCCTCTCTCCCCCCCTCTCCCTCTCCCCCCCCCTCTCTCTCTCTCTCTCTGATCTCGTCAGAGATTGTCTTACACCTCACATGGAGAATACGTGGACAGCGCCTCGTACGCACAAGGAGCAGACAAATACGTGGGGACGAGAAGGAGGCAACACTGCGGACGACAAGCAGGACTTTTATCTTTGGAGATTATATCTCGACTTTGAGTGATGGAAGTAGTCAGGTTTAAACTCAACGAGGGAAGATGAAAGCAGAGGCAAATTAGAACTGTATTTCTTATTTACGTATTTTTACTATTTTGTTTATCTATTTATCTTATTTGTTTTATACACACACACACACATATATATATATATATATATATTTTTTTTTTTTTTTTTTTTTTTTGTGGGGGGGGAGCCTTCTGGGCAAATGATCTTACTCTATTTTTCTTTCAGTTTGGTTTCATTTATACTTTCTCCCTGGCCAGTCTGTTGAGCACACAAACTGCTAAAGTAGTTTTTTTTTTTTTAACTTTGATTGTTATACCCGCGCTAGTTGGAAGTTCGGCGAAAAAAAAAGAGGAATTTCGCAGGTTTTTATTTTATTTTTATTTCAGGTATTCCAAACATCTGCGGGCCAGTACCCCCCCTCCCTCCCCCCCCACAAAAAAGGCCTAATCAACTTCAAACTCCTGCCGTACCGAACAGTAGCCACCCTTTCGCCGCCGCCAGGCGATTTCATTCCTCGTCACGTGACCCACACGGTCCCCGAAAAGACTAAAATTCCTCACATCATCTCCTCTTTTCCTCATTTCCTTCTCTTCTTTTTCTCCTTATTTTCTTCTTTTCGTTCTCACATACCCTCCTCCTCTTTTCCTTATAATTTTATTTTTATTTCTCTTCCTCCTCATCTTTTTACTTTTCTCACCCTTATTCTTATTCTTCTCCTCTTCCTCCTTCACTAACAACTTCAATCATATCCGAAGTCTTTCGTCAGCGTCGGTCGTTCCCGCCCTCTATCTTCGTCGTCGCTCCTCTCTATTCTGCACCATCATGCATATATGCCGATTCTTCCTCCCCCCCTCTCTCTCTACGTCACTTCAACCTAATCATCACTCGGAAATTATTGGGAGTACATGTGACATAAGCAGAAAAGGCTGAAGACACTTGTTGTAATGCTCGTTGGGTCCTGTCTCCTATTCTCTGGTTTTCTAACGTACTCAAATTTATGTACAGTATCAACTTAATCTACACCCTTGATTTCAAATTATATTTATTGTACTGCTTGAGCTTGGCTACACCACCTGAGCTATTCCACATATTTGTGTGTGTGTGTGTGTGTGTGTGTGTGTGTGTGTGTGTGTGTGTGTGTGTGTGTGTGTGTGTGTGTGTGTGTGTGTGTGTGTGTGTGTGTGTGTGTGTGTGTGTGTGTGTGTCTGTCTGTGTGTGTGTCTGTCTGTCTGTCTGTCTGTCTGTCTGTGTGTGTGTGTGTGTGTGTGTGTGTGTGTGTGTGTGTGTGTGTGTGTGTGTGTGTGTGTGTGGTCAGGTGCGCGTGGTGGAAGCAGAGAGCAGCAACTATGTCCTGACGAGAGATGGCGGCAAGGCAAGTAACGAGACCATTCCAATCGCATGACAAGTCTGCGAAAGAACTTGAAACGGTTTCGCGACGGCCAGCCATGACGACGAGCCATCTCTCAGCTAATAAAGGGCAGAGACCCAGAAAAAGAAAGAAGAGAAAAAAAAAATTATATATATATATATATATATATATATATATATATATATATACACATATAGTATATACATAAAAAAAAAAAAAAAAAAAAAAACGAACCATAAACAAAAAAGCAAAAAATAAAACAATAATAATATTAATAATAAGTGATAAAAATAAATGAATAAATGAAAATTAAATAAAAATAAAAACCAAACCAAAAATGAAATAAAGTAAAAAAAATATATATATATATCTAAACACTACCTTTACAGAATGCAACTGTTTCAGATACGCCCGTCCATCGAAGAGACGGAGAGGAAGATCAGGTCATCTCTGTAGCATGTTAGGTTACGTGACCCATCGCTGTTCACGCCAGCCATCACCCCCCCCTCTCTTCTTTACCTTCTCTTCTCTTCTCTCTTTCTCTCTCTCACGACATACACCACCTAAGTACTTCACAGATGGATTAACAGACGGAGCCTGACGTAGCTTTTATACTGTGTATTACAATTAAGTAAATGCGAACATGAAACAAACACACACACACACAAAGAACAAAAGAACAAAAGAATGATGGAGACTGCAAGAGACCCTAAGGGCTATACTGCCTAGGCAGATCCATGTCCATGATCATCCATCATTCCTATCCATATAATTGTCTAATATCTCTCTCTCTCACACATAATAACAAAAGAATGAAGAAGACTGGAAGAGATAATATGGGTTACACTGCCTAGGCAGTTCCATGTCCATTACCACCTATCATCCCTTGTCTAATCTCTCTCTCTCTCTCTCTATCTCGCACACCCACACGAAAAAAATTGTGCAAAGACCATACAAGATTTTACGAACAAACGATCTTGCGAGATACAAAAACGGGCCATCACGAGCATAGCTCCCCTTCCCGTAAAATACAAGTAAATACAATCATTCAAGTCCACGACCTTGAAATCCCGTCCACATCGAGTATCATATCCGGGGGCTGTGAATCGCAATCCATCTCCAGACACCTTTTTCATCCACCTACGAGAAGAATCCACCGCCATCCATCCACACCCTCATCCAACCGGGATCTTCTCTATCCTGCCAATGCGATCAATGTCAAGCGACGACGGATGCCAGCAGGATGAATCACACGCGATGGCCAGCAACCCCCCCTCCCCCCTCCACCGGGGGATGAAAGGGGGGGAGGGGGCGCCGCGACGCCCAGGGTGCAATCTCGATGAAAGGACCTCAGCAACTTCGGGTATTTTCGTCGTGAGCACCTGACGAAGACAACGACGAGGACGACGGGAATCTGTCCGTATGTAACGATCAAGGTCCATGGTAACGATAAAACGAGTTCGAGAGGCGACGGGGATTATCTCTCTCTCTCTCTCTCTCTCTTTCTCTCTCTCGTCTCTATGGACTTTGGGCAAAAATTACGACGGGAAGTAGCACTTCTCTATAGGGAAATACGATATATTAAGATTGTATTCGCAACCAGATTACATGCAGTGTTATACGACTGCTGAGACAGAGAGAGAGAGCCCACATAGTCACCAAATTTGTATGTTGTCGAGTCCGAGGAAGGACATTCCACAATTAGCTTTTGTGGTGACGCTTTCTGTTGACAACTGGTACAACACAAACACACACGTGATCTGCATCAACACATGATGCGTACCAGAGGCACAGGAAGACGAGATGAGATCGTATCTCACAACGGTCGAGAGGAAGAAGGAAGAGAGGGAGGAAGGAAGGAAGAAAGGGAGGAAGGAAGAGAGGGAGGAAGGAAGAGAGGGAGGAAGGAAGAGAGGAAGGAAGAGAGGGAGGAAGGAAGAGAGGGAGGAAGGAAGAGAGGGAGGAAGGAAGAGAGGGAGGAAGGAAGAGAGGGAGGAAGGAAGAGAGGGAGAAAGGGAGGGAGAAAGGGAGGGAGAAAGGGAGGGAGGAAGGGAGGGAGGAAGAAAGGGAGGAAGGGAGGGAGGAAGGAATGAAGGGAGAAAGGGAGGGAAGAAGGAATGAAGGGAGAAAGGGAGGGAGGGAGGATGGGAGGAATGTAGAGATGGAGGAAGAGAAGGGAAAGGAGGGAGAGAGGGAAGAGGAGGGGAAGGGAGAAAAAGGGAAAGAAGGAAACAAGAAAAGAAGTTGGATTGGGGAAAGGAGGAGGAGGATTGGGGAAGGAGGATTGGGGAAGGAGGGTGGAAGGAGGGTGGAAGGAGGGAAGGAGAGAGGATGAGGGAAGGAGAGAGGATGAGGGAAGGAGGTAGCGAGAGAGTGAAGGAAGGAATCAAGGAAGGAATGGAGGGAGATGAATGGGAAGGAGGTAGAGGGAAAGGAAGGAGTGGGAAGGAGAGAAGGAAGGAGGGGGAAGGAGAGAAGGAAGGAGGGGGAAGGAGAGAAGGAAGGAGGGGGAGGAGAGGAAGGAGTGGGAAGGAGAGAAGGAAGGAGTGGGAAGGAGAGAAGGAAGGAGGGGGAAGGAGAGAAGGAAGGAGGGGAAGGAGAGAAGGAAGGAGGGGGAAGGAGAGAAGGAAGGAGGGGGAAGGAGAGAAGGAAGGAGGGGGAGGAGAGGAAGGAGTGGGAAGGAGAGAAGGAAGGAGGGGGAAGGAGAGAAGGAAGGAGGGGGAGGAGAGACGGAAGGAGGGGGAGGAGAGACGGAAGGAGGGGGAAGGAGAGAGGGAAGGAGGGGAAGGAGAGAGGGAAGGAGGGGAAGGAGAGAAGGAAGGAGGGGAAGGAGAGAAGGAAGGAGGGGAAGGAGAGAAGGAAGGAGGGGAAGGAGAGAAGGAAGGAGGGGAAGGAGAGGAAGGAGGGGAAGGAGAGAAGGAGGGTAAGGAGAGAAGGAAGGAGAGGAAGGAGGGAGTAAAGGAGGTAGGGAAAGAGGGAGATGCAAAGGGTGGTACGGAGGGAGAGAATGAGGGAGAAGGAGAGGGTGGTAGGGATGCAAAGAGGGAGAGAAAGGTTGGGATGAAGTATGTGTGGGAGGAGAGGGAGAGGGAGAGACAGAGACAAAGAGAGAGAGGGAGGGCGAGAGACTCCACAAGATTGTTCACACTGCAGGTGGTAGCCCACTGTACTGTACTTTGCGTCGTGTGTATGTGCACGTGTGTATGTGCACGTGTGTGTTTGTGTGTGTACGTGCAAACTTCTCTGTGGCCAGAGTGCCCTTCCTTCCTTCGTTGTGCTTCCTCCTCATCATCTTCTGCTTCCTCCTCCTCCTCCTCTCCTGTTCCGTTCTGGTGCCTCTGGAAGAGCAAAAACTCTCTCCCATAAATGGTCGACATTCATGCGTACTTTGGAGGCAGTGCTAAGGAAGAGGAAGAGGTGGAGAAAGAGAAGGAGGAAGAGGAAGAGGTGGAGGAAGAGAAGGAGGAAGAGGAAGAAGAGGAAGAGGTGGAGGAAGAGAAGGAGGAAGAGGAAGAAGAGGAAGAGGTGGAGGAAGAGAAGGAGGAAGAGGAGGAAGAGGAAGAAGAGGAAGAGGTGGAGGAAGAGAAGGAGGAATAGGAGATGACGAAGAGGAAAAAGAAAAAGAAAAAGGAGATGAATGACAAGATGACAAGAGGAATGACGAGAAGAATGAAGAGACGAAAATCATGGGGGGGGGGGAGGCGGAAAGGGGGAAGAAAGAAAATGAGGAGGGGGGGAATCCTACGACTTCAGGAAACGTTTTGGGAGAGATTGAAATCTTCGGGCCGCCCTCCCCTCCTCCCCCCCCCTCTCTCTCTCTCTCTCCCGTTATATAAGGAGGCACCACGCAGAGCATGACAGGCCACTCTGCTATTTTGCCCAGATCATGTACACAAGTGTCGTTCCACTTCTGCCAAGAACACTCCTTCGGGAGGGAGGGAGGGAGGGAGGGGGAATGATGTGGGAGGCGAAGTGAAGAGGGAGTAAGGTGGGAGCAAAACACCAGACAACGCGAAATGAAGGAGGGGGAGGGAGGGGGAGGGGGAGGGAGAGAGAGAGAGAGAGAGAGAGAGAGAGAGAGAGAGAGAGAGAGAGAGAGAGAGAGAGAGAGAGAGAGAGAGAGAGAGAGAGAGAGAGAGAGAGAGAGAGAGCCGGATTGAGGGGACGGGTTAGGAAGGCACGAAGACCAGAAGGACGACAGGAAGGAAGGAAGGGGAGGAAGGAAGGGAGGAAGGGGAGGAAGGAAGGGGAGGAAGGAAGGGGGGAAGGGAGGGGGAAGACAAATGAAAATCGGGGGTAGCGACGGGCGACGACGATATTACAGAGGTGCTGATGGCAGACTGGCATCCGAAGGTGAGAGGGAGAGAGACTGGGAGAGGGAGAGTCTGGTATTTGTGGCAAAATGGGAAGGAGGGAAGAAGAAGGGAGGAAGGGAAGAAGAAGGGAGGAAGGGAAGAAGAAGGGAGGAAGGGAAGGAGGGAGGGAGAGGGGATGGACGGGAGAGGAGAGAGAAGGGAGGGAGAGGGAGGAGAGGGGATGAAAAGGGGAGAGGAGAGGGGAGAGTAGGGAGAGGAGAGGCAAGAGTTGGGAGAGAAGCGGAAGAAGGGAGAGGAGGGAGAGGGGAGAGGAGGGAGAGGGGAGGCAGAGGAATGGGAATGACAGGGAGAACGAGGGAAAGAGGGAAGGATATAGGAAGGGAAAGGAAAGGAGTGTGAGGGAGAGGGAGATGGAGAGGGAGTGGGAGGGTGTGGGAGCGAGAGGGAGATGGAGAGGGAGATGGAGAGGGAGTGGGAGGGTGTGGGAACGAGAGGGAGATGGAGAGGGAGTGGGAGGGTGTGGGAACGAGAGGGAGTGGGAGGGTGTGTGGGAGGGAGAGGGAGTGGAGGAGTGGGAGGGAAAGGGAGTGGGAGGGAAAGGGAGTGGAGGAGTAGGAGGGAGAGGCAAATTGTCCTTCTTCTATCCCGCCCCGCCCCGCCCCGCCCCCGTCCTCGTCTTTCGTGTCCCCCGAGGAGGCCAAAGATGCACCTGCTCCTCCTCCTTCATTGTTGTTGCTCTTCTTGTTGTTGTCGTCGTTAGCGTTCCGTGTCCCTCTGACCACGCCTCCCAGGTGAGAGAGGGAGGGATAGGAGGAAGGGGGGAGGGGATAGAGGAGGGAGGAAGAGAGAGAGAGAAGAATGGAAGAGAGAGAGAGAGAGAGAGAGAGAGAGGGTGGAGGAGAATGTGTGGGAGGGAAGGAGAGCGTGGGAGGGGTGGGGGTGATGGTGGGAGGGAAGGGATAGAGGGGGAGGCAGAGAAAGAGAAATGGGAGGGTGGGGGAGAGAGGAATGGGAGGGGAGAGGAGGGTGGGGGAGAATGGGAGGGGGGAGAATGTGAGGGGGGAGAATGTGAGGGAGGGAGAGAGCGTGGGAGGGGTGGGAGAGAGTGCGAGAGAGAAGTCTAGAAAAAAAAAGTTTAAGCGAGGCAGACGAACCCTTTCGAAGCATTTCTGTCACACAGTTGCCGCCAGGCGATTTTATTCAGCCGAGATCAAGCCCCCCCCTCCTCCGCTGTGTGGAGGCTTAAGGCCCTGTTCACACAAGCGGTTTCAATCGCTGCGGTTCAAGAACAAGTCATTGGAGGCGTTCACACACAACCGCGCAGTTTTTCCTTGACGTTGCGTTACCGCTGCGGTTTCCGCGCGGTTCAAACCGCTAGTGTGAACAGGGCTTTCGTGGACCTTCAGCTAAGTCTGTCTTCTGTGCCCCGACGACGACAAACCCCACGAGCGCCAACGCTTCAGTGTCATTGAAGAGCCTTTGGTGCCAAAGCGTCGCCAACAAATACACCTGTTAGCCTCTACTTCCTCTTCCTCGCTCTCATTCTATACATGCACATAATGTAGTGTGTATGTGTATGTGTGTGTATGTGTGTGTATGTGTGTGTGTGTGTGTGTGTGTGTGTGTGTGTGTGCGCGCGCGATTCACATTGTTCTTTGGATCACGTGTTGGACTCGTGATCGACAGCCATTTCCCTCCCGGAAGAGAGCTCAGAGCTCGTATGACCGATGTATGGGTAATGCTATGACGTTGCACGCACACACACCTCCAACTCCTCGCCCACGTGAGTTGGAGTAACGACTCGAAGCGCAGCGATACTGAAATATATTCAGCCCTGGGCAGGATTCGAACCAGGTACCGCCATACTGACAGTCTGGG